>NW_005871136.1:1263235-1540946 GCF_000147115.1 Myotis lucifugus
TAATTACTAAAAATATCATATACAGCTCCTAATAAGTATACGTCAGGAGCAGTATTTTTTCATGGGAGGGAAACTGAGGTTTTGTAGAAGCATAGAGGAAACTTAAATCAGCAGATGGAAAATATTAGCATTAAAAAGGAAGCATGAGAATATAACAAACTCTCTTCTGCCATTATCTTTAGAATTTTAAAGAAATCCTGTGAGATTGTATTTGTTTACATGACTGAGAAAGTTCTAGTACTTTGTAAGTATTCAAAACCACAGAGAAAGTCAGAGTAGTAAAATGTGAGGAGGCGAAAACAAATATAGAGGAGGACTACAGACAACAGAGTTCATGGATTCTTTGGCAAAGGTTTATACACTACAATGTTTGAAGGAAATATAAATATTGGGTATAGAGATATGCCAAAGTTCCAGAAAGAATAGAAAGATCTAAGCTGATAGTGGTGATTGAAGAAATAAAAATATACATTAAACTTTTTCAGTTAAGGAAATCAATACTTCATATTTATTTAATATTTTATAGTTTATAAATGTTTTATAATCATTATCTGATTTTTATTAGTACAATTGCCCTGAGAAATGCTTTTTTCTGAATTCCATTTTATAGATTTTTTTTAAAGGAAGGGCACTACTTTGTATTGATCAGGTGCCACTCTGCAATCTTAATCTCCTATAATCATCACAACAATCAAGTACATAGATATTATTATTGTCATTTTACAAATTAGGAGACTGGGGTCACAGGTGCTAAGTGACCAGCCCAGATTTATACAGAGAAAAGCAGAGTAGGAGCTCAAATTCAATTCTCTTTCTACTAATGTTGAATTTTAGAAATACTTTATCTGAAACTATAAATCTGTGGTGTCTATTATGGTATTCTATTAGCCACATGTGGCTATTTAAATTTAAATTAATTAAAATAAAAGTATATTAATTACAATAAAATAATATGTAAAAATTATTTTGCACGTAGCCAGTAGCTGTTAGGGTCGCCAAGGAGGAATGCAGGAGGCCAAAATGGTAAGGGATTATGAATTTATTAGGTCATCTGAATACCAGATGGGCTGAGCCCCCAAATGATGCCAGCACCCAAAGAGAGAGAGTCAGAGGTTTTTAAAGGACTCTAGACTGGCTTTTTCTGGGCGGAGAATTCTCTGTGCAGGTCCGGATTCTGGGAAACTACGGAAGGGAGATATAATGGTCTTAGCAAGTGGAATGTGGTCTAAGCAAGTGAATGTCCATTGTGAAGTAGCCTAAAAGTCAGTTCCCAGGGGAGGGGGTATTGATATGATTATTTGATCCAACCTAACATTCCAGCCTTTTTGTTTTATGAAATAGGGACGAAGGTCATATCTTTCGTATTTACTTCCTGCTGAGGTGGGACGTTGAGATCACAGGGGAATGGACTTTGATAGTAGTGGACTGGATGAGGGGTCACAGCAGCATGATTTTCCCAAGAGACTGGTTGGTAAAGGCTCAAAAATGGTCCTGTTGAGTGACGTGGGAGGTAAAAGCTGGTCCTGAGGCTGCCATAGCATCACTTGTCTGGTTTTGCTGCTTTTCTGGGCCTGGAGCTGAAATACAACTGAGGCCTAGATGTTATCTTTAGGGAGGAAATGATCAGGGGTCTTAGTTATCTGACTAGTTATTTGCTAGGGGAGGATAGGTTACCTTGGGGCTGAGGTGAGAGCAGTTTTCAGAGCATTAAAGGGGTGAGAATGCTGGCCTTGGGATCTAAAGGCTCAATGAGGGGGTCCCTTTGCCATGTCATGTCATAGAGGAGCTTTGCGAGAAGACAGAAGTTGGGAACTCAGAGGCGAGAGTACCCAGCGAGCCCGAGAAAAGAGAGATTCCTTGTTTAGAGGAGGGGACAGTCATGGAGGACATAAGGCATTTACAATCTAAGGAATGGCACAGTTTTGTGGGGTAAGAGTGAAACTGAAGTAGGTGCCTATCATTTGGGACAACTGGGTGTTATGAGGAGATGCACGGTAGATCCGGTCGGGCATTGAGATAGAACTAGAAAGAGTGAATGGGGATATTTAGTAAGATGCAGTGTAGAGGTGAGGTGGCTAATGGCTGTGAGACTAATCCATTAGCCCCCATATTAGAGAATGAGGAGGGTACAAGGGTCCCAGCGAATTCGGGGAGGGAAGGATAATGGCCCCAGTGTCAATTAAAAAGAGATTGGCATACTGCCACCACAATCGTTACCCGAGGCTCTGTCCTGGTGATGTAAGTCTGGGCAGCTTCAGTCTTTGGTGACCAGTCCCAGGAGGTCTGGGAGCTCTAAACCGGATGCAGAGGGTGGCCTTACTGAGGTCGACCTAGAGGTGCCAGACTAGAGTCTGATTTCCAGTGGCCTTTTCCCCAACTTGGGCAGGGCCCAGATGGGGGTCTTGGGTTTGGGCAGGACTTGGTCCAGTGTCCTTCCTTGTTGCATTTGAAGCAGGGGCCCGGAGGAAGCTTAGCCCTGACTTACCCGCAGTTGGCACTTCGTTTGGGGTTCATGAGATTAGTGGCTAGGAGCTGGAAGGCCTCCTTCTGGGCCTCAGCTTGGCCTGGTCTCACTTTTGTTTTTTGATTTGGGTCTCCTCATCTCCATTATTAAAGTCCTTAAAACGTCAGGTTAACGAGGTCTTTTTGAGGGTTTTGTGGACCTGTGTCTATTTTTCGAAGTTTATGGTGTGTGTCGGAGGCTGATTGGGATATAAAGTGGGTGTTCAGAAGAAGGGTTCCCTCTGAGGGGGAGGAGGGTCTAAGGTGGTAAATTTCTGCAAGGCCTCTGTGAGGCAAGAGAGGAAGAGAGCTGGGTTTTCGTCAGGGCCTTGAGTGATTTCATTAAATTTGTCATAATTGACCACAATGCCCTCAGTGCCTGCTACCTCCCTCAGGGGTAGAATGGACGAGGGAATAGAAGAGGCTGTTGAGGAGAGTGGTCTTTAGGTGGTCCAAGAGCAAGTGTTATGTGGGAAAAGGCTGCTTTGGAGCTTGCTTTCTTGGGATTTGGGCTCTCAGGGACCAGGGAGAAGGTGGTTGCTGTTTAAAAGGGTCTGGGTTTTGGGAATCTACTGCAGCTGAGGGAGGGGGTTGTAAGGAGATGAAGTCTGTGGTCTGCTGGGTCAAAAGTAGATTCAGAATCAGAAGTGTTAGGGGTATGATGTTTTGCGTGAAGGAGAAGGACCTGCTGGGTAGAGCAGGACCGACGGAGAGAGGGTTGAGACTGGAGGGTGAAAAGGCCTGAATGTATGGAATCTCTGACCATTTTCCATTGCAATGACAGCATTTATCTATATTGTGCAATGTGTTAAAATTGAAAGTGCTGTTTGTCCCACGAGAGAGGAAGGGTGAGTGACAGACCACAAATCCAAAGGTGACTGTTTAGGGCAGGCGTCCTGCTGCTAAACAAATCACCATGAGAAATGAGAGGTGACCGTCTGGACTGGGCATCTCCAATCCAGAAGGACCCAAAGCCAAACGGCAGAGGAGTCTTCTGGCCTAGTGCTAGGACTTTTGAGACTTTTAAGAAGTCAGTGAGAGAGCTTGGGCAGAAGACTCAAGATAAGGGAAATTGTGGGATGTCACTCACCTAGAGAAGAGTGACTGGTGTGGGATGGAGGGTCAGCAATGGAGAAGGAGATATTCCTGATCCAGCGTCCTCCTTATGGACCCTTCGGGAGGGTCCATACGGGAGGGAGGCCTAATTGAGGCTGGCAATCAAGTCACCCGAAGCCGAGGCGATGGCTCCCCACCCCTGTTGAACCCTCCCGGATTTCGGCACCAAATGTTAGGGTCGCTGAAGGAGGAACGCACGAGGCCAAAGTTGTAAGAGTTTATGAATTTATTAGGTCATCTGGATACCAGATGGGCTGAGCCCCAAAACAGCGCCAGCACCCAAAAAGTACTCTAGGCCGGCTTTTTCTGGGCAGAGAATTCTCTGTGCAGGTCTAGATTCTGGGAAACTCCGGAGGGGAGAGATAATGGTCTTAGCAAGTGGAATATCCATTGTGAAGTGGCCTAAAGGTCTGTTCCCAGGGGAGAGGGTATTGATTCGATTATTTGATCAGACCTAACAGTAGCTACCATACTGGACAGTGCAGCTATGAAACACTTTCATCATTGTAGACATTCTATTGAGCAGGGCTGCTCTAAAGGCTGTACCAGATGTCTACTATTTGTATAACATGCGCGTATGCTAAAGAACAAAAAAATGGTAAAGTCAAGAAGATAAGGTAGCAGAACACAAAGCGATGCCCATGAACCCATTACTTGTTTTGTTTATGTGAGGGGTGAAGCAAATTATTCTTGAGTGTGTATACAGTCGGCAAGAAGAAAAAAAAGAAAAGATCCCTTCATCTCAGCATATGGAAAGTAGCAGAGGTTGTAGGGAGGATGTATTGGTAAAGGTGGTAGTTAGGGAACAAGTATTTGAGTGTCCATAGGATACTTAGTTCTAAACTAGGTGCTGGAGGGTACATATTAAAAATAGACATGGTCTAGTGCACAGTTTGTGGATCCTATGATTTTTCAGAACTCCCAGAAAAGCTGACAAAGAATTGCCTCATGCACTGCAGAAGAACCACAGATAAAAACCATTCATACCATCAACACAGTCATACAGAATATTGGCTATTATTTTCTTTCTCAACAAATGTGGGAGATAGATTGCCTCAGGCAAAATAGTATTTTACACATGGTTTCCCAAAAGCCCTGTGCATATTTAGAGCTCTTCTCAAAATGTTTGCATTTGTTCTTCCAAAAAGAAATTTGCATGACATTTTAGAATTGCATTCTGTCTAGAAAGCAAATCCTAGCTTTTCATATTTAAATTCAAAGCCTTCTGATGTAAAATCTGCCAGGAAAATGTATGTTCCAAATTAGGTTCTTCTCAGAGCACAGATTTTTTTTTTTTTTACCATTAAAATAATTTTTTTGGGAAATGCCTAACATCATTCTATCCTCTCTTGGTCGAGAAAACCACTGATGGTGACTTAAGGATCCTCCTAGTCTTCTACTTATAGAAAACTGAGGCTTAATTCCATTTTAATGGGGCTGTCCAGAGACAGAGTTATGCACTGTTACTGGTGAGCCACTTGATGATATAGTTGTTCTATATAAAGGCTATTAATAGAGTATTTGACAGACAGCAGTAGCAAAAACATTCTTTAATGAAGTAGTTGATGACCAATGTAATTAGCAAAGATTGGTGAATTACTCAGATTGAATAAAAGTACTCTTAGTAATTCCTCAAACTCACCTTCTAAAGTGACTTCTTTGGGCATTATCATCAATGGCTTATAGCCATGATCCTTAAAATTTTTCATTTTGGGGCCCAATTTCTCTTATGCAGGTATCCTTCCTTTAAAACTCTGCAGCAAGTGAAAAAAATGTTAGTGTTTTTTTTTTTTTTCATAATGCATGTTGTGGAGTATTTACCATAAAGAATTCTAATATAACTAGACTCAAGCAGCAGTCTAGAAAGCAAATCCTAGCTTTTCATATTTAAATGAATGATGACAGAGACCAAGTTGTGGGACCAGAGCCAATGGTATGGTTACTTGGTGTGGTAGATTGTTTGAGTAATACTCCTGCCTCCTTTTAGCCAAACCCATACTGACTCTGGACTTGGTCATGTGACTTGCTTAGATCAATGGGGCAATAGCAAATGTGATACAGCAGCAGCTTGAAAAGTGCTTGTGTATTTGGGCTTTTCCCTTTCTTGATGCTCTTTGGAACTGAGACCACGAGAAGAAGCCTGGTAGATAGATAGACCATATGGAGCAGGGACCAACAGTCCCAGCTGAGGTCCCATTAGACCAACCAAGATGATAACCACCAGACATGTGAGTGAGGCCTTTTGGCCTTAGGCGATTCACCAGGTGAGTCCAAAGATCAGCCAAACTGGCCCACAGTAGCTATACCACCTGGTTAGCCCAAAGAACATCCTTTGGTTTGGTTGATCTCTTGTATTTGTTTTATAATACCTAATTTCTGCTTTTATCTGTATTGTTTCTTTCCCTTGATTCTCTATGGCTTCTTGTTTTCTACCTTCTTGAATTGGATACTTACCTTATTAGTTTTCAACCTTTTAAAGAGGTTGAGAAAACTTGCTTTAAAAGTAGAATTGAAAGGATTTGATAGTGAATTGGATATTGGGACTGAGGGTGAAGCATCACAAAAACTCCCAGGTTTGGAGTGCATTTAGATTGGCATTTTCTTTGTTTTAAAAATCTAAGAAAATTGACCTGAGCCATAGGGAAGCCCCAGTCTCCAAAAGATTACCTTGTAGAAAAGGACCCTTAAATGAGCATACTTGGCCTACGAGCCAGAGGTTGAAAGGTTGCTGACTTTCAAGGGAGAGGTGCCTGTGGAAATCACTCTGACACACTGAGGCTGGCTTCCTTGGGCATGCTGGAAGAGTAGGGATTGCTTAGGGGCTTGGCTCAGCTCTTCAGGGCTAGGCTGGGCTCTTTGGAGAGAGGTTCTGCCTTTTGGGACTGGCTACAGCTGCTTGAGTCTTGTCTAGGGTCTTTGGGGCTAGGCTCTGCCCTTTGGGACTAGGTTTGGCTGTTGAGGGGTGGGAGTGGGGTGGGAATCTATATATATAAAAGCCTAAGTGACCATTACGACCAGTCGACCAAATGACCAGTCACTATGGCACGCACTTACCACCAGGGGTCAGACACTCAATGCAGGAGCTGCCCCCTGGTGGTCAGTGCGCTCCCACAGCCAACCTCTTGCAGTCCCTCCCCCAGGCCCGCTGGCCTCGATTGGCACTGATCACCGGCCAGGCCGAGGGACCTCACCCGTGTACGAATTTGTGCACTGGGCCTCTAGTAAATAAATAAAAATCTCAGATGGGTTGACCTTGTTTGTGTCAGTTCTAACAGAAATCTCTATCAATCCCCACATAGTATCACAGGTGTTAGGTAGCTTTTGTTACCTCTTTGTAAGATTAGTATAATAATAGTACTGCTCTAACAGGATTGCTTGAGAATTAAATGATATGTGTAAAGCATTTGACATGCATACTAAGTGTTAGCTATTATATTATTATTAGGCAGACATAATGCAGATCCCAGCATGGGAGTTTTTTCATTGAGCACCACAATTTATATTGCAGGGCTTCCCATCAAAGAGGGGAAACAAAGGCTTGGTGATGAATTAACTGAAATGCATCTCCAGCCTACCTCGAGCTTGCAGAATTCATGTTCTTGATTCATTATCTTGTTTTTATTTTATATTTAAACCATGTCCACATTGTGTTCATTGGATCTTGTCAGTCAATATCACTGTAAAGTGGTTCTTCGTGATCCCATCTGTTCCAAGTGTGAAGGATTCTGTAGTTTGTGATGACATTGAAATAAAAAAATCTTTGTTCTGCATTATTGTTTAAGCCTTTGAATATTTGATTAGTACTGAAAATTTCCCAAGTCATTTAAAATATGAAATTAATATTAAAAATAGCCCTTTATTTTCATTAGGCAGGGTTTGGCCTGTGTCCCTTTGGACAGGCTTTGTCCATCCCACATGTCCTCTCCAATTGGAACCCAGGGTCTCTGAGGCAAAGGCAGGAAGTTGATCCCTGTCGTCTAGGTTCGTAGCACCTGCTGCTTTGTCCTGGAATAGCTTTCTTGGCTCTTTGTTCTTGAATTCCATTTCCCTTCCATTCTGTTAAATTGTAACAGAAAATTACTCTTCTTTTCTGTTGTAGGAAACTATTTCCCTTTTCCCATTGGGCTTTCTCAATAATTACCATTCTTTATTTTAACACGTTGCACAAGCATGAGGTCTTGTATTTGTACCAACACTTGGCTCTTTTTATTAACTTACATGCTGCTTCCAACAGCAATGCCCTTAATTCTCTTTGAGGTAGATGGAAGGTATGCCTCACTTCAGGCCCCTGGCTGCAACAGTATATTGGATGGTGCTGGGTGCCCTGTTGGTGCCCAACAAATAAGCTCTAATGCTGATGAGAATGAGCAGGCACGGGGAGAACCATCCATCAACTCTCCGTCATACAACATTGAAGTGGAGTGACTGGTGCAGAAGGCAAACCTGTGCAATCTCTGTGGAGGTCTGGGTGGTGTACTGGCACAGACTGCATTAGTTAAGCCTTGCTGCAAGTAAAATACTACCCCCCCTTTGATTAATGTACCTGATTATCGCTGGCCAAAATAATACAGCTCATCTATTCCACTGACCTGTTACAGATTTCTGGCTTGGTTTGTTGCTCCCTTAAATATCACAGAAAAGGTGGGTGGCAGGGACACTCCACCCTGTAACATGGCTAAAGGTCTTCCTGTAACATGTACTTTCAGTACATGTCCTTTGTAGATCATGAAACAGACATTGCCTCAACTAATATCTCTCTTGGCAAAGTTGAAATACAGAAATATTCAGTGATTTATTTTATATCTTTTTGAGTTTATGAGTAGCCAACCAACAACCAACCCAGGAGATGATAAACCATCTAATTAGCATTTCTGCCTGAATATGACCTCTGAAATGGAGTTTCTTCTCCCATTTTTGCAGATGTCTTCATCTTTTGCTGTTCTCTTGATAAAAATGATGTCACCTTAAATTAAATAAGGTAACTACTTTCATTTCATTTCTAAAAAAATTTTAGGTTTCCAGTTCACCACTTAAAAGGGCCCCATATGTCACGCTCAGAGAGCCTTTTGAGTTGAATGGGAGGTACTATGAACTCTTTTTTTTAAACAGAGGAGACCATGTTCTATCATAATAGTAACTGCTGCCACTGAAGTAAATTTGAGATGCCATAGTCAGCTTTCAGTCTTAGGCACCATAAATGCAAGCGCCTTATTCTTCAAGTGCTTTAAGGAAAACTAGTGATTACAGTTTCTTCTATGGCTGCCTCGATTTGGAGCCTGAAATTCTTTAAAAGCACCTTCCAGATTTGATCGGTGGAGGGAAATTCCATCTGGGCAGTTCTTCTGTGCAGGATCTGGGAGTGGTGCTAATGGGAAAGGGGGCTGGGAGCAGAGATTCTTACAGTTGGAAGAAATAACTACTTAAAGCAAATGCTAATGATTTAAAATGTTATTCCTTCTGTGCTTTTAGAAAAAAATAAAATTAAAGTAATAAAGGCTCACAGCCTGTACCTCATCTCCAGTCACTCCACTGGAATTCCCAAGAGGGTCTCGGCTCCCCTCTCCTCCCTTTAAAAATGGTGGACCTGGAACCACTTACAGGAGAGGTTTAATAAGAGGCAAATGTGTTTTATATTTTGTATCTTGTTAAGTGAAAAAAGATGGATTCTCGCAAGTAGTCTCTTGGTGCAGATTTGAGTGGTCTGTGCATGCAAACGTGGGGATGTTTCGCCAGCTAGCATCTCTGTTCTGGTCCCCCTTGGCTACTTAAAATCCCCCCATCCAAGCCACTCCTCCCCACCCCAGAGCCAGCAGAGATGAAATTGCTTCATTTGTAGAATGGATCTGCAGATCCAGGAAACTTGTTTCTATCTGATTTGCTGATAATTTACTCCTCATTTGATTTGTGGGGTGGGGCATAAGTGAGGAGAAAAGCCCAGTTTCAGCTCACATAGCCCTTCCTCAAGAAAAGAGGGATTGCTTTGCATGTTGCAGAAAATCATGATTGAAAGCAACTGAAAAATTAATAAAGATTTACACAAAGGTTGCACATTTGTTAGTGGAAAAGCAGGAAAACCTTGTACCTGTGATGGAGTGACAAAAAAATTCTTCACTTAAAGTAGCTCATTGGAAACTGGGAGAGGAAGAATGGTTTAATAAATATATATTTTATCTTAGATATATAATTTTACAATGAGACACATTCCCTTTCTGGCAATTTTTTTATGACCTTTGGGTGCCAGATAGCACCATTCCTGCTGTCTGCTTTCGCTATTCAGCGTTGAGGAAGCCCATTATATCTGTCTTTGATCCGGAGATCGGGATTGCTAAAACTGATGGCCACAATTAAAGACAGTCCTGTTGAAAAGCTGACCTCTGTCTGCTCTCAACTGCATGTAAACTTTTCAATATGGATGTAATTTGGTATTAAATTACCCATGCTTTATTGCTTTTTAGTACAGCCCTGTCTGTTGGCTTTTAAAGATAAAGGTAACATAAAAGAAAAATTGTGGTGTGTCTGCATAATTATGTAATTATAAACTTGTTTTCCTACATTCAGAAAACCCTTTGTGTGTGTGTGTGCATCTATTGAAAAATAATAGATTGGTAGGATTGGAGAAGAAGCCTTTATATATATTTTTTTCTCCTGATCTGTTCAACTTAGACATATGCTGTGCAAGATAGGTCACTGTATTTAACTATTTTAATCTTGGCTTTCAGAGGGTATTTTTGATTTAGAAGTAAGGTAGTTTTGTAAAAAGATGTTGCCGTGTTTATTCTTTAGAATTGGCCAAACCAGAATGGAGTTTGTGCCAGAGCTCTGAAGCAAAACCTACCTGTTTCACTAAAGTTTGGATCCTATCTTAGCAGCATGAGAATATCCCAAATGTCTGGAATAAGCTCTTGGATGAACTAAACCTCACTATGCTTGAAATTTAAAATGAGATTGTTGTTTCTTTTTCTTTTAACATCCTTTTTTTGGGGGCGGGGCGGGGGGAATTCTGCTGAGGGGAACTGAGAACGAGTTGGGAAGATTGGAGCCGACTTCCCTTTTATATTACAGAGTTGCCTACTCCTCTCAGTTCTACTAGCTACTGCTGTTATTTCAGCCACGAAGAGCATAAGCTATCATTAGAGTTTGATACAGGTTTCTAGAATTGCATTTTCTGAACAGAGACACAATATCTGTTTGAAACGATGGTTGAAATCACAATCCCATCATAAAACTTGGGGGAAGACATATTCTCAGACCTCTGGAAACGTGCAGTAATTCTGTGTGTAAATGGAAAATTTTGAGCTTGCTTCCTCTTCTTGTTAAATGTTCCATGGCAAGATTTTCCAGTAGAACCGCATAAAAAGTCAGGCAGATAAAAAGCTGATATCAAAACAAACAACTCAAGGGAAGCCAAACAGGCTGCTTCAGATACCTTAATACATAATAAAGCAAAGGTTTTAAGTTGGGGAAAAGTGTCTGCAGAATGAAGGCCAGTTCATCTCTCCCTCCGTGTCAGACCTCCATTGAATTATTTTTCTTGTCTGCTGCCCCCCCCCCCACCGCCCCCCCCAGCCTAATACACTGGGCACACTGAAGAATTGCATCCTGACCAATGTTGTAATTCATCTGGTTGCACTATAAAAATTGCATCCTGTGGAAAACATATGCTATATACACTTTTATTGGCTCTCATGCAAAGAGGTAATTCCAGAATATCGAGGAAGTGTTGAAAATAGATTCCATGCTAGATTTAATTTCCTACCCCCATCAACACCACCCCACCCCCAACATAGCTTGCTTTAGGGACTGAGAACAAAGAGAAGGGTCAGCTTCAAGTAAACTTTTGTCAAGCTACTTAATCCTTTTTCTTTCATTCCTCCTCGATGGATCTTCTTTCCTCTGATGATGCTAGTAGCAATGATGAGATGGCTGGGGCATTAGATTCAGTGAGGGGAGTGGGGGGTGGTTAAAGGACTATGGTGGCTAAAGGACCGAGCTGTCTAAGATGATAGCCATTAGTCCCATGTGCCTATTGATGTTTAAATTAATTAAAATTATATTAAAATTCAATTCCTCAGTCACCCACTACATATCAAGTGGTCAATAGCTTCATGAAACTAGTGGCTGCCAACTTGGACAGCATAGATATGGAACATTCCGTCATTGCAGAAAATTCTATTGGAAAGAAATGGGCTAGTTTGACTTGGAAAATTAGCTTCTTTCTCACCTTGACTAAGTCACTGCACCTAAGTTTACTCATCTGTAAATGGGAGTAATAATAGAATTGACTTCTTTAGGTGATTATTGCAGTAATTAAAGGAGGTAATATATGTGCTGTCTAATAGAACTTTGTGCTGTGATGAAAATGATCTATATCTACATTGTCCAATATGATAGCAATTAGCCATATGTGGCTATTAAACACTGAAGATGTGGCTAATGTGATAAAAAAGTGAAGTTGTAATTACTTAAAATTTAAATATCCATGTGGAACTACTATACTGTTCAGCATGGATCTAGAATAGAGCACTTGCTCAGGAAACATTAGCTTTTGTGTCTATTGGCTCTTGGTGGATAATGATACATCACAAGTTTGTTTTGGGGTTTAAATGAGAAAATTTTCATAAAAAGCACTAAATAAAGACTACATAGTTAACATATTTTTTCACCATGCATTAAATTTATTTATAAATATAAGACTTGTGGGAACAGAAGTTATTTTGAATAAGAATACAAGGCACTATGAAATAGTCAAGGATCAAATAATAAATATGTCTTCTGTTTAAATGCTCCAATAAGTTTGAATTCTAAGAAGGTTAAAATATATAAGTTAGTTCAGAAGACTAATGAGAGGATCATTATTTTTTATTGTCTCCCTTAATTTTACTTACCATTATTATATAGGCCATACTTGGTATTTAAAAAAATATATATTTTTGTTGATTTCAGAGAGGAAGGAAGAGGGAGAGAGATGAAACATCAGTGATGAGAAAGAATCATTGATTGGCTGCCTCCTGCATGCCCCCTGCTGGAGATTGGGCCTACAACCCCCGGGCATGTGCCCTGATCTGAAATTGAACCCTGACCTCTTAGTTCATAAGTTGATGCTCATCCACAGAGCCACACCAGCCACGCCATATTTGGTATTTTTTTTAAAGGGCTTTGGATCAGCTGCATTATTTTCTAGCATGAATAATTTAATCTAGTGGTATTCTTGTTTGATTTTGCGTATAGCCACAAGTTTGGGGAAAACATAATCCTCTCTTTTTAAATGCAGCTACTTAAAGCTGTACAATGGAAGAGAGGCTCGGTGGTGCTGAAATGAAGGGTTTCAGCCACATCTGCAAAGCAAGCAGACCTGTGTTTGATTTCTTTATTTGCAGAATTAGTTTGGAGCAGAATCCACACATTTCACTGAACAATTGTTTGTGAGCTCTCTTGTGTTGTTTTGTGGGAGTTTGTCCTGCCTTCCCAACTAAATCATAAACTTCCTGATGGCAAGTCATTTTTTTTTAAAAGAAAAATCAGATTGCTTGGGGACATCAGCATTATCTATAACCACTCTAAAGATCATCACTTATTTTACCAGTACAGAAACAACCTGACCTTTTAATCTTGGGAAAAATATTCCATTTTATACTGAAACATTTGGTAAAAATTAGTGTCTATTTAAAAAAATTGTTATCAATTAAAATTAGGTATTGCAAAAAAGGCTGCAATTTGGGATAACTTTAAAGATCCAATTTTGTAAAAGGTCTGAGAATAATTTAACTCCTTCTACTAAAATATTCCACTGGATATCATGATCCATATCCACTTTGGCATTTCTTTAGCTTAAAAAAAAACCCACCTAAACATTTTTTTGGAAAATTCACTAGAAAAGCCCATTGTGGGAGAAATGTGCCTACACAAATAGGCTTAGGCTTGAACACAGAATTTTGGAGCTGAAAGGGACCCCAGAGCTCCCATGGTCGGGTACTGCAGAGGTTAATTAACTGACTCATGATTACATAGAACAGATCAGGTTCAATTCAACTCTGAAGGGCCCACTTTACTAGCCAGTGTAGACACAAGACATGATTCACTTAAATAAAAATGCATCATGAGCTCACTGTGAGTTTAACCCCAATTGTTACAATTGTGCTACCTTGTGGTCTCTGTGCTACATTTTTATTAATCTCTAACTTCTCATTGAGATTACTTTATTTAAATGTCATCACCCAGCTCTAAAATATGCTTTCAAAATAACGGTGGTGGCCATGGGATACAAAGTATTGGGAGAAAAAAAGGAAGCAGTAGAAGCCAACTTCTGTTTGATATGTAGACGTGTTTTAGTGCACTGGGCCCCTGGCGGTGGTACCGTGGCAGGCTTTACAATCAGACCTGGACATCCCAGCTGTCAGAGGGGGACTGCCATCACCACTGGCAGGGTTGTGCCTTTGGAGGCATTTGGGTCATTGGTAGAGTAGGATCAGAGAACAGTATAAAAAGTGAGATGAAGCAAAGGGGTCTATAAACTAGTCTTATGATGCAAGGTGGGTGGGGGAGGCCCCTGGCATTAGACAGAGAGAAGATCAGAGTCAGTTAATAAGTTTGGGGTGCTGGCGACTGAAACCAGATCACTGGTGGCTGTCAGCTGGAGAGGGGCGTTTTCCCAGGTGGATGGTGACCTGGTCATCTCTGCTCCAGCATGTGCCTTAGTATTCATTCCTTTCCACTCCTGCTCACTTTTTTCAATCCTTTGTCGAAAGACAGTGAAGGGTTGGCCTTTTCTCCCCCATGCTGATACGGGTAAAGGCAGAGACTGATGGTGCCAGCCTTAATTCCCCAAAGAAAAGGAGATCCAGACTTATGTGAATACCTTTAGTTCTGAAACAAGAAAAGATAAAACAGGCTACATTCATGTATTCATGAAGCAGGCAGTGTGTGTATTGGCGAATTCTGTACAAATTCACTTATTGTTCCGGCCCTCTTATTTCTGAAGACCCCGTGCTCATTTTTCCTCAATAACATAAAAGCAGTTTTAGCACAACTGAGTTTTCAGATTTAAAACGAGGTATCCATAGTTCAAAAATGCCCTTTATGTGTGTGTTTATGTGCAACAAGTTGATTAGAAGATCAGTGTGATTCCACTGGGAACAAAAGTTTTTTTTTTCAGGTTTATGAGTTTTTGTTTGTTTGTTTTGTTTTTAAATCAGTAAAACTAAAGGACATCTTCCAGCTAGGAGAATTGTGTTCATGGGTCAGAATTTTGACATCATGATAAAGATGGTGAACTGCAACAAGCAGCCGATTTTCTTTTCTTGGTCTGAATCACTTGTCTTGTTTTTCCATTGATAAATGTTCTAACTTTGATAGCTGGAATGACATCTTTTATGGGGGCTGGGGAAAAACTGGGTCTAGGAACAGTGGTTCTCAAATGTTTGTATGTCCATAAATTACCCAGGAAACTTGTTTAAAAAAAAGCTGATTGTGATTCAGTAGTACTGGAATGATGAGGCCCATGAATCCCTAATTTATACAAGTAGCTCAAGTGATTCTGATCTGTAGTCACACTTTGAGAGGCACAGTATTAGTCTAGGACAAAGGTGAGCAAACTACAGCCTGTGGGCCAAATCTAGCCCATTGCCTGTGTGTGTAAATAAAGTTTTATTGGAACTCAGTCACCCTCATTTGCTTTTGTGTTGTCTCCAGATACTTTTGCACTGTGTTGGTAGAGGTGAGTAGTGTGACAGAGTCCGTAGAGCATGCAAAGCTTAAAATATTTGCTACCTGGCCTTTACAGGAAAAATTTGCTGACCTCTGGTCTAGTAGGAGAGAAAAAAAGTTCAACTTGTTTTTGGAAGTCAACATACACTGAGTGGCCAGATTATTATGACCGGCCAGATTATTATGACCACCCCATCAGTACTTCATTGACACTTCCAAAAAATACTGAATATTGAAAACTTCCCTAAGCAAATACTCTCAAGGTTTTATTATTATTATTATTTGCATAACTAATTCACTTCATTGTACTGATGGGGTGGTCATAATAATCTGGCCGGTCATAATAATCTGGCCACTCAGTGTATATATGTGTGTTTCTGTCTAATATGTGATATGTGTACTCACAACTGTAAACCCACTTTGCCCTACACTGTATATGTGTATACACACATATGATATCTTAAATGCCTAGTCCAAGTTTACCCATATAAAAGTTCATAAAGGGTGGATTATTTGGTTCAAGAGCTAGAGGTTGAGTGTGGTGCTGTCTCAGTAATTTAATAGGAGGGCAGTAATGTAGGAGTGAGTTGTGTCATCTCTGTGGTTACACAGGCAATGATCCCAGAGTTGGCTCTGTTACATATTGGGCTTGTGACCTTGGGCAAGGATCTTCAGCCTCTAGCTCTCTAACCTCTATCTCCTAATCTGTGAAAAGGGGATGATAGTAGCACCTACTCAAGCAGTTGTGAGGATGAAGAAAGAAAATGTGAGTGAAGTCTGTGGGATTGTGTCTGGTACACATCAAGTGCTCAGTGAATGTTGGCTCTTTGAATCATCTACATCCTCACCAGTGTTGCATGGTGCTACTGAGCTGGGGGTGTTATGGTCAACAGATGTTGCTACCACCCTGGGCTGACCGTGTGGCCCAAAGTTTAGGACTTTGGACAGCCCAGATCCTGAGTCTGTTGATTTTGAACGAGGCATTTTTTGGAGGCATAATCTTCTCTTATTAAATGTCATTGCCGATTTTCCTTTTGAATACACAGTTTAAGGAGGTACCTGTACCTTTGGAAGTGGTTATTCCAGTCTCCTTGAAATATATTACCTAATTGTAGCCATGAAACCTTATTTCCCATCAAAGTTCCATCAAACAACAGCCAATAAATGGTAAGTTAAGATAAGGACTGTGTAAACCCTGTGTACTTTATTATAATTTCTTCAATCTACAGTAAATCACTGATGGTGGATATGATACAAAAGCCCCATTTCATATGCAATTGTGAAAATATCTGTCTATAATCCAACATCTATTTTCTTTCTGTTCTGCTTATTAACTATGAGCTAAGTGTCTGGAAAAAAAACCACAACACCACACACACATACACACACATACGAAAAAACAAACCAAACAAAAAAACCCTGGAAACACAAGATTCAGGTTAAACACTATTTTTATCTTTAGCCTGTTTAGAAAAGAGAATGAATTTGTCTTTGAGTGAGGAAAGAACAGATAAAATATTATCATCATCATTATCACAAATTGCTCCTGTAAACTGAGGCCATGTGTGGCTCTCTGGGATCATCTCTCCACCTTTAAAGGTTTTTATTTTTATTTTTTTTATTGATTTTTTGGAGAGAGGAAGGGAGAGAAAGAGAAAACATCAATGTAAGAGAAAAACACTGATCCGTTGCCACAGCCTGGGCAAGTGCTCTGACTGGATCTCAAACTCGCCACCTTTTGCTGTATGGGTTGACACTCAACCAACTGAGCCACACCAACCAGGGCATGTATTTTCATCTAAAGCTGTGATTCTCTATGGAGGATAATTTTGCCTTCTCAAGGGGGATGTTTTTGGTTGTCACAGCTGGGGTGTGTGGAGAGGAAATACTACTGATATCTAATGAGGAGAGGCCAAGGATGCTGCTAAACACCCTACAGTGCCCCTGACAGCACCACCCTAACCCCACCAGACAATTATCTAGCCCAAATTGTCAATAATATCAATGATGATACAAATCCAGGTTCCAGTTTCTGGACTAATAATTATAACTTATTTATTGCATTTGGCCACCTCCAAAATCTTCCTTCTTTTTGGCTTTTCTGCTACTTGACTGCTTTGTTACCCCAGAAAGTATAATTCCCATTTAAAAGCAGTTTACCAAAGTAAAATGTATTCACCTTGTGGTACAATTGCACAATGGACTACTATGCAGCTATAAAAAAGAAGGATCTCTTACCCTTTGAGACAGCATGGAGGGACCTGGAGAGTATTACGCTAAGCAAAATAAGCCAGTAAGAGAAAGACAAGTATCACATGATCTCATTTATATGTGGAATCTAATGAACAAAATAAACTGACAGACAAAATAGATCCAGATACGTGGAAGCATACAACGGACTGACGAATCTCAGAGGGAAGGGGGAGGGGGATTGGGAAGAGATTAACCACAGAATTTATATGCATATATGCATAACCCATGGACAAACAATAGTGCAGTGAAGGCCTGGGGAGAGGGTGGGAGTGGGGTGGAGAGGGTCAATGGGACATAAAAGAGGGACATTTGTAATACTCTGAACAATAAATATAAATTTAAAAAATGTTTCAAAGTTTCTAATTGTTAAATATTTCAAATAAAATACAAAAATAATACTAATAACCTACCACCTAGCTTTTAACAGATCTTTGTCATTTTTGCTTCACTTTAAAAAGTAGGATATTCCAGATATTCAAATTCTTTTTCTCCCACCATAGAGGTAACCACTATTCTAATTTTGTTTATATCAATCCCAAGGTTGTTTTTATTCTTGCTTCAAATATATATAACATATCTATAAATAAGCTAATTTTTAAATACAGTCATGTGCTGCTTAATGACAGAAATATAATCTGAGAAATATGTTGTTAGGCAATTTCATACTTGTGCAAACATAGAGTATCCTATATAATAAAAGCCTAATATGCAAATCGACCAAATGGTGGAACAACCAGTGGAAGACCAGTTACTATGATGTGCACTGACCACCAGGAGGCAGATGCTCAATGGAGGAGCTGCCCCCAGCATGCAGACCCCTGGCCAGCCAAAGCGGGTGCCAGCAAGGGCCCCCGGTCGCCTCCCGCAGATCGTTTCTGATCGCTGGCCAGGCCTAGGGGCCCTACCCATGCATGAATTTCGTGCACCGGGCCTCTAATATTTACATAAACCTTGATGGTCTAACCTACTACACACCTAAGCTTTATAGCTGTTGACCAAAACATCGTTATGCAGGGCTTGACTGTGAGAATTCTTACATTTTGTTCAACATTATAACTTTTTAATATATTTTTATTGATTTCAGAGTGGAAGGGAGAAGGAGAGAGAGATAGAAACATCAATGATGAGAGAGAATTATTGATTGGCTGTCTCCTACTGGGGATAGAGCCTGCAATCCAGGTATGTGCCCCAAACAGGAATCGAACCGTGACCTCCTGGTTCATATTGATGCTCAGCCACTGAGCCACATCAGTCAGGTATTCAACATAATTTTGAGATTTATCCATGTTTAAACTTTTTAGAAATAATTTATTCTTTTATCTGCTGTATAGTATTCCACTGAGTGAATAAATTCCTATTAATTTGTTTCAGTTGCTTTTTTTTTGGTGATGAGTATGCTGGCATAAATATCCTTATTATATGCCTTCTAGAGCAGTGGTCCGCGAGGTCTGAAAGGTTGGCGACCACTGTTTTAGAGCATGTGCAAATATTTTTCTAGGATTGATCACTAGAAATAGGGTATGCATAGCTTTGTCTTTGTAGGAATTGCCAAAAGTCCCTCCCACATTTCTTTCCCCAGGTATAAAAGTTCTAATTTCCCCCTTTCTTTACTGTCACTTGGTGTTATCAGGCATAGTTTCTTTTGCCAATCTGATGAGCTTAAGATGGCATTTTAGTATGTTTTAATTTGCATTCTGTGAATTTCTGTGATTACTAGTGTGTTTGAACATCTTTCTATAAATTTATTGCTCATTTGGAGTTCTGTTAATTGCCTGTTCATTTTCTCAGCCCATTCGAAAAATTACTTATTGATTTTTAGAGAGAAATGAAGGGAGAGAATGTGTGAGTAAGCCAGAGAGAGACAGAAACATCGATTTGTTTTTCCACTATTTATACATTCATTAGTTGATTCTTGTATGTGCACTGACCGGGATCAAACCCGAAACCTTGGCTTCTCACAATGACACTCTAACTAACTGAGCTACCTGGCCAGGGGCCTCAGCCCATTTTTTTCTATCAAGTTTTTTCCCCTCTATAAATATACTAGGGGCCCAGTGCATGAAATTTGTGCACAGGTAGGGTCCCTAGCGGCTGCCGGCTGCTGTCCAGGGCCTTCCTTTGTTTCGCGCTGCCCCCTGGTGGTCAGTGCATGTTATAGTGACTGATCGAACGCCCAGTCAGTAGAACTCCCAAGGGGACCCTTTGCATATTAGGCTTTTATATATATAGACTAGAGGCCTGGTGCACAAATTCGTGCATGGGTGGGGTCCAGCCAGCCCGCCCCGATTTGGGCTGATCAGGCCGGGCTGGCCAGGAGGAGGGGCCCCAGGCAGTTTGCGGGCCAGCCCTGCTCCTGGTTGAACTCTGGCCGAACTCCCGGTCGAGGGGAAATTTGCATATTACCCTTTTATTATATAGGACTAGAGGCCCAGTGCACGAAATTCATGCATGGGTGCAATCCCTAGGCCTTGCCGGCAATTGAAGCATCTGGCATGGAAGGGCAGGTCCCAGCTGACCTCTGGGCCCTGAGCAGCACCTGGGCCCCCGGGCACCCACGCCACCCCTGTCTGACTGAGTCATGGTGCCCGAGTCCCCATGCAGAGATGTGGTGAGCGCGGCCAGATGCTGCAGGCTGGGGCACAGTGTGGACCTCTGGGCCACCCAATGCACTCACTCCGGCCGGCCTGACAGACGGGCTCCTGTGTGAACCCACGGGGAGCCTGGCTGGCCCCTGTGGTCCCGGCGGCTGTGGCCCGGCACACCCGGAATAGGCTGTGCAGGTGTGGGGTGGGCTCCTTGCGGGCATTTGGCACCTGAGCATGAGGGCTTCCCTGGCATGCGAGCCCCGGCGTCCTGGGGGAGGGTAGCAGGGGGAGTGAGGGCGAGTTCGGCGGACACTCTGTATTATCACCACACCTCCCTCCCCGTCACCCCTGCCCCAGGTAGCTGGCGAGAGGTTGCAGTCCCCTGCCCGGCTGCCATGGGAGGTTGGTCGCTGCCACCCACCCCCAGTTTCCAGTCCCAGCCTGGGGCCCAGCCCCGATCAGGTGATCAGGGCCTGCCAACTGCTGGTCGCCATCTGCAGGGCGATCAGCGGGGTGATCGGGCCCTTGCTCGCACCCACCTTGGCCTGGCGCCTCCTGCTCACCTGCTCCACAATCTTGCTGTGGTCCCGCTCTCATCGGGACCCATCAGGGCTGGCAGCGCCTCCACTGCCTCTTGCTGCCAGCGCTGCGTCACCGACACCTGCCATGTTCCGTGCCACACCCTGGTGGTCAGTGCACGTCATAGCGAGCGGTCGAACTCCTGGTTGAACTCTCGTTCGAGGGGACAATTTGCATATTAGGCTTTTATTATATAGGAAGATAGGATTTTTTTATATGTTTGATTAGAATACTGTGCTAATTATATGAGTAGAAAATATCTCCGTCTGCTCTGGGACTTGTCTTTTCAGTTTTTCCTTGTGTGTTTTTTGTGAAGTTTTAAATTTTAGTACAACCAAAATTATCAGTCTTTTATTGTTTATGCTTTTTGCGTCTTGTTGAAGAAATTATTCCCTACTGGGATGTCATAAATATATTCTCCCATGTTTGATTCTTGAAGTTGAATGATTTCACCATCTCAAGTTTAAATATTTAATCTATGTACAATCTATTTTTCCATTTTGTGAGAAAGTAATCTACCTTTCTAAGTGGATGGTTGATTGTCTTAACACTCTTTGTTGAAAAGTCCATTGTTTTTCTCTTAATTTGCAATTCAGCTCTGCCACATACCAGGTTCCCATATGTCTATGAGAGTGTTTTAAGTTTCCCATGTTTATGTCTATTCTAATATTAATGGTTATAATTACTGTAGCTTTATAATAAGCACTGCTATCTGGAGAGGTGAGACTCCCATCCTTTAATAATCTCCTTTTTTTAAAACTTGCCTTGGCTATTCTTAACTTTTTGTTTCCATATGAATTTTAGAATCAGTTTGTCAACTGCTAAGAAATGTCCTGCCTGGGAATTTGATTAGTATTGTGTTTAGTTTGTAGAATATTTTAAGGCGAATTTCCATTTTAAAATAGATTCCTGCTGTCCATGTACAAAGTATAGCTCTCCACGTATTCGAGCCTTTCGTGAGTCTTCAGGCCTTTCTTTCCAGGCACCTGTGTGTAGTGATCAGCCAGCTTTTCTAGAAGTGCATGCTGGCTTCTCCTCTGCCTGCCTATCTCCTAAGCCCAGCAAAGAGCTTCTCGTGTCAGTGGTGATGATGGATGGAATGGCTCTCATAGCCATGGACAAGGGCACTGTGAATATAAGGATCCCGCCACCTTCTGGTCAGCCCATTTGCTGGTAGAGTCTGGCTGCTATGATGGGTGCAGGGCAGAGATGAGTAGTCTGAGGCTGAGACCAGGGCAGCAGGTCTGAGCAAGAGGCCTGGGGCCTCTAGTCACTGTGAGTGCAGTTATTTCCTGGGCCAAATTGCTTTCTATGTTCCAGTGGCAAGATATCTATGCTTTGGAACATAGTCTCTGAACTAAACTGCTTGGTTGGATTCAACTCCCATCTCTACCACATACTACCCTGGGAAGTTGCTTAACTCCCTAGTGCAGCGGTTCTCAACCTGTGGGTCGCGACCCCTTTGGGGGTCGAACGACCCTTTCACAGGGGTTGCCTAAGACCATCGGAAAACACATATATAATTACATATTGTTTTTGTGATTAATCACTATGCTTTAATTATGTTCAATTTGTAACAATGAAAATACATCCTGCATATCAGATACTTACATTACGATTCATAACAGTAGCAAAATTACAGTTATGAAGTAGCAACGAAAATAATTTTATGGTTGGGGGTCACCACAACATGAAGAACTGTATTGAAGGGTTGCGGCATTAGGAAGGTGCATCAGTTTCTTCATTTGTTAAGTAGGGAATCTCATAGGGTTGTTTTGAGGAGTAAATACCAGTAAAGTGCTGAGAACAGTGCTCTGCTATTTGGGGGTTACCTGCTGCTCCAATATCACACCAGTAGTCTTATTCTTATTATGGTATTGAGTGATCTGGGATTCAAGTGGGTATTTTCCTATGTGTGTGTTCTCTTGAAATGAGCTTCCTGTGACATACTCTGTCTAACCTATTGGAGGTTGATGGTGTCCGTTAGCATATTCAAGGCTCTTAGAATATCTGTAGAAAAACACACACCTGTTTAACCTTATTTAAGCCAATATTCTCTAAACCTACCTATCCATTGAACTCTTCATTTTTTTCCATTTAATATCAGTGTAATTAATATTCCGAGAAGCCAATTTTAGGAATAGTCCTTAGGGCATTACTTGTAAAAATTTGTTTATTTTGGCAAATAGTACAGGAAGATATCCCAAGAAGATATATTCTTAGTGTGAGGTTTGAAAACAGAGGTTGGATAAAGAAGAGAGAGTGACATTGGTAGGCAGTCTTTGATCAGTAAAATATCCTTTAAGTAGATGAAAAAAAATCTATATCGTACATTAGCCAAACAGCTTCCACCAATTACAAACATATTCCCATTAATAAAAGTGCATGTGTGTGTACGTTTTTAAAGGAAAACTAAAAGTGTTGTATTTTTGGTGCCTATATTGCAGCCTGGTGCAGAGGTAAAATTTGATGTATTTCACAGAAGCCCTGCTGGACTTTCTCCTGAAGACAGGAAGGCCAGTTTATTGGTATTAATCATGGTTCATTTACTGCTTGTTTTGTTTCTTCAAAGAATCCCAATTGCAATTGGGAATGGCATTTTGGGAATGTTGGGAATGCTACTGAGATACATACTGACTCCTCCACCCCTTGGATGTATTTTGTTATTTCCTTAGCCATGTGCTCTATGAAAATATTTGACTAGTTAATTGTCCCAAATCAGGAACAAAATGCAAAAGCAAAGCAAAGGGGAGGCAGCTCCGCATTTGTCTCCTCCCCTGTCACTGTCCTGTCAACTTACCTTACTGCTCTTAACGGAGCTGAGGGAGAAGTGAATGATGCCAGTGTTTGATCCAAATAATTAGCTCTTTATCAAGAAAAGAAAAGCAAGACCAATTGTACACACACTTTCCTTTCCTTTTTGTTTATTTCCTGAAAGATATTTTCTTAAAATAGCTTCCCTCAACCCCTGCCTATTTTCCCCCCATGGGACTTTTTACTACTGTAAGGTGGCAGCTCACTGTGGACCACTGACGCTTTTGAAGGCTTCTGGGGGCAGGAGCTGGTAGAGGAGGTCTAACTCAGTAGAGAACTAGAAGTGAGAAGTAAACTCTTGGGCTGGACCATTGGTCTTTTCAGTTATTCATGACTAAGTCTCTGTAATGCAGATTCCTCCCATTGCAGTGTTTTATCAGATAAAGTAAACAATAAAATCCAGGTGCTTTGTTGATGACCTGTAATACATTCAGTTTACATGTTAGAATAAAATGTCGAGGTTTAGGCCTAGTTGATTCTAGACTCTTAAAAACAATTAATTTATAGCCTTGATTTCCATGGCTTGTGTTTCGTTCTTTCAGCACACTCATGCTCAGCAAGATGTCTTGGGTTAACTTAAATTAGGAACATTTTGTTGCTTTACAGTTTTATGAATGAAGTTTTATAGATATTTTTGTCTCATATTTTTTCAAACAAATTTCATTTACTACTTTAAATCTATGTATTATTCAGAAATCAAGTTAAAGTAGTAACTTTTGGCTTATCTGTCAAAGATATATTTTCGTGGGATTTAATCATCACTCTATTTAAACAGAAACATTAAAATGCAAAATGAGGCTTGTTTTTCATTTAAATAGAAAATAACTGGTGACACTTGCAATGTGTAAACTTTGTTGCCTGGTAAATTATAATCAGATTGCGATGGTTCATTCATTACATTGAGCTAATGCTAAAAGACCAATTCCCAGTGATGTCATTACAGGCTTTGGGTAGACAGGATTTGTTTCTATTAAAGGAGGCTATACTAACAGAGGAAGGAGTAATTTGGGGTAGGATAAGCCAGAAGTGTAAAGAATCATTCCTTTTTACTGAGAAAACTTTCAAATGTTAGATTTTAACTCTGTCTTGGGCAAGATCTATTCGACATGGACCATTTTATTAATTAAAAAAATACCTTCCATGCCACTAAATTCATTTCTCTGTGTACAGTTGACTTTACAGTAGGATCAAATGAAGAAGAAGTTGATAATTGCAGAAGGAAGTTTTTCTCTTTGTGCATGCCTCTGTTATCATTGTAGATAAAATAAGAAGTCAATGGTTATGTAAATGGTTTTAAAGTAAAGGCTTTTTATTCTATGCTCTTTCTGGTTTTTACTCTACAGAAGACAGGTGATTCTAATATGTCCACTAGTGGGCGCTGCAGTGCTTCCAACTTGCTATATATATTTATCTGGGCATAGTATAAAAATAATCATACAGTGAATGGTGAGTTTTCCTTAAGAGCTACTGTCCTGTCAAGAAAGACACCAAAAATACATTTGGAAGATTATATCTACTGAAATTATTTACTAAAATTTAAGAACAGAATAATGTGCTTGAGATTGCTGCTCAGTTTTTGCTGGCATTCATTTATATATGTGAATTGTCACATTTATTCTTGTTTGATAAGCATATACATTGAAGTCCACATTATGCAGAAAAAGAAAGGTACTTAATGCCATAGTACAAATTAACAATATTTATTAGGAGAAAATCCTGCCTCTTTCTATTGAAGAAAAACATTGAACATGTTTGGTTGGTGTAATTTTGAGTATGAAGCAGTGTAGTTGTGGCTAAGATGTCTATTTGATATTTAGGGATGAATTTGATGCTTTAATAAGGGAATCCTCTGTCTCCCTCATCCATCATCCGCCATCCTCATCCATCCAAACACCACTGTAAATTTGTCAGAGCCTTTTCCATATTCAGTACTTGTATAAATAATGGCTGCTGTGATTTGAAAAAAGGAAAATGTGCACTTTCTGGCTATGTTATATATCTGATCACAGTCATGGCGACATCTCATAGTTTTTGTTTTGCATTGTGGAGCCTCGGTGCATATAATTTAAGCCCCAGAGCATTAAAGGACATTTTTCTGTGCTGACCCTTATTGTGGTTAGTACTTGCCGAAATGAAATTAGTTTGGGGGGGCTTTTCTACAGCGGATGAAACACAGCCTCTGCTCCATTACCATGCTTTTATCATTGCCCATCGCCTCTCCTTTTCTCCTTTGCTATCTTAGGGATTATGCAGGTTCTCTGCAATATTCTGAAATTAATCAAAGCAAGCAAAACCCCGCCTTATTATCCATCACAGGAAGAGAGTGGTTTCCACAATTCAGACAGCTTTGTGATGTTGTCCAGTTGTGTAACTAGAATTTTATTATCTTAAAAAAAAGGTTCTGATTTTCACACAATGAAACCTTTTCATGTTAAACTTTGCATGAGCGATGCATGGCTCCGTGTGAGTGTGACAAAGGATCTGAATTTAACTGATAGGCTGTTTCCCTTATTTAAATAAGGAACTGATCTGTGAATAGCGTCCATTTCTTTCTTTGATTTTTAGCTTAGCAGAACAGCTGTATGTCCTTAATGCAGTTTGGGTCATAGAAGCTTTCTATGCAATGAGATAGGAGCAAACTTACAGCATGCTTATCCAGTCTGGACCTTGTGTTCTGTCTCATCTTTTTATAATCATACTCTACAAATGATTTTTCCCACTAAATTAGTGGCCATTGTACAGATTGCAGACACTTAGTTTGATTGAAAGTAATAAAAGGAGATTATCCACTGGGTTGGTTGAGTGAAGGTTCTGATTTGAGCCACTGCCTGGAGAGAAAAGAATTAATCTTATAAACCCGACTCACTTCTGCCATGCTTTGAAAAACTGCCAGGAATGCATTAGATCCTTTTTGTCTTAAGTCCAGTGAGAGTTAAAGGTGGAGTGGGAGAGATTCAACATATGAACCAATTGACCATGGCCTGGGGTGTTATGCTCTGAGTGGTACGATGGGGGCTTTTTCTCGAACTCTGAGTAAATTTCTATCACCACAATCTTTGAATTTGAGGAGGAGAAAAAGGAGGAGAAGGAAGAGAAGAGGATGAATGTTTTTTATTTATTAAGTATATTCTTTGTGCCAGGCACTGTTTTAGATTCTAAGTTTAGATTATACATGTTTTTGTACCTTATTCTCATGAAATAGATTATTATGCCAACTTTATGTGAGTGGAAACAGGTACAAAGAGGTAAAGTGCAGGCACTATAGCTACTAGGCGGATGACTTGAGATGCAAATCCAAGTTTGTTTTTTTTCACCTCCAAAGCACTTGCTTGTAAACACTGTGCTCTCCTGCCTCCTCTGACATAGCAGAGATGGAAACATTGGCTCTGGGAGAGCAGAATGAGATGCAGCATGCCCAGCACCAGGCTGGCCCAGGGAGGCACTCAGAAAAAAATGAATGGGTGAAAAGGTGCATCGCTGATACCGAGGGGAAAGCCATTTGCCCTTTTTTAGGATAATAGCATGGTGAATTAGAAAGGCTGTGAGCCAGCTAGACCTGGGTGTGTGTATCTGACCCTTCTCTTTGTCGTTGTTGTCACTAGGAGCACCCCACCTACCTCTCTGAGCCTCTGTTTCTATCTCCGTAACATACCTCGTAGGTTGTTGGGAGTGGGGGGAGGTGGCCTGGGGAGTGTTGGATGGCAGATCCTAGCATGAAGTTTATGTTGGAGGATGTGATGAGCTGCCTTGGGTGGGAGGTTGGAGGTCGAGGATGGTATTTGGAACCATGAAGGTGGCAGAGGGAGCTTTCCATATGTTACATTGGAAGAATCTTAAAGCATATAATTCAAGTGGAAAAATCCCAACTCAGAGGCAACACATAGCAGGACTCAAACCTACCTCAGTAACCTTTGAATTCTAAAAAGACTACCCTTCCCACAGAGCTTTGGGCAAAATAGTAATGTCAACTCTGATCTTTATTTTAGCTGTGTAATTTCCAGCAAGTGTGGAACAACCCAGACCATTCAATACCAGCCCTGCTTCTCTCCTTTTATGGAAGTAGCCATCATCTAATGGAGGACGCACTGAACAAGCATCTGCATCTCGGGCATCCGCTTTTCTCTTCCTTGGTATGTTGGGGGAATAAGAGTGAGAGAGATGGAAAGAAAGCAGACAAACAAAAACAAAATACCCATTGTGCTAGAAGTAGTTCCTTTTACTCAAATTCTTCAGGTCATTTGGTTTGTCTGAGGGGGTTTTCCTTTGATTATCAGCCTTTTGTTATTTTTTGTTGATGATTGTAATCCATTTTCCCAAAGTTGCCCCTTTTTTAGTCTTGAGATCTGGTAGGACAGAATGAAGAAGGGAAAAGGAAAAAGTAAGGAGTAAGGGAGTCAAAAGGATAAACAATGTGGGCTCAGGCTGGGGGGCCGTGTTAGGATGGTCAGCATGCTAAGGGCCGCTTTTTGTGGGCGGAACCAAGATATTTGGAGGGAGATGGCTGTGGGACCTATTGAAGCCTGGTGGGCATATTTTGCTATGTTTTTTTGTGTGTGTGTGTATTCAGAATGCAATATGAGTCTCTTCTTACCTGTATTTAGGGATGCCTTTTTTACTCACTAGCAGAATAGAATGACACAATCACCTTATCTTGTCTGTTGGTTGCAAAGTCAGTAGAACTAGTCTTACATTTTTGATGTTATTCAGGTAATATCAACCTGGAGAAACCAGACCTCCACTGATTCTCTGGCTGGGAGAGAATATGCTCGCTCTAACCCAGGCTTTAGGTACAAGGGAACTGGCAACTGGGAGACAGGTCAAGGACTGAATCTGTTTTTCTTTTCTTCCTAAGCCTAAGGGGTTTTTGTCTCATGTCTGGACAAACTTCAAGGGGCTCAGGATCATGGGTGGAGGTAGTGATTCAATGCCCTCTTCATTTCTCAACCTCAGGGCCATTGGGGCTGCCCCTTCCTGTGCCTGTGCCGGCCTTCTTGGGGTGGGGGCCCCTTGGGCATCTGGTTAGGGATTGGCCTGACAGCCACGAGAGCCTTCTTGATGCATGAAAACTTCATCTGTTTCTCCCATTCTTGTCGTTCCTGAGGGAAGGAATTAGGAAAGGAAGGAAGGCACAAGTGGGGAGTCCCTGGAGTCAGGCTATAGCCCTTCTCCCCATTTCCCTCTTGCTTTTGTCTTGCCAGAGTCAAGCTCCTGGTCTGCAAGTTGTTCTGCAGATGGCTCAGCAGCAGACACCCAGCTGGGCTGATTTAACCCACAGAGTGTTTGTGTTTGTGTTTGACAGCCAAGACAGGGAGCAGGGAAACTGTTTTCATTGGGAGCAGCCTCAGTTGTTTCTCCAAAAGCAGTTGGTTGAACTGCTGTGCTGTTTCTGGAGCCATTATGCCATGAAGTGAAGTTTGGATGAAGGACAGATGTATTATCTAGGAAGGAATCCTGTTCTTTTTCCAGAGAATGTTCAGTCATTGCCTGTGCCAACAAATGAAACTGTTCTCCAATGTTCTGTTTATGTAGAGACTATTTTTGGGGAGGAAAAAACCCTATGACATTAATCCTCTTTTGTTCTGAAACAAGTTAAGTAGCAAGTGTTGCTTAATATTCATTTCATAGATGAGGAAATAGAAACACTAAGAAATTAAATAGAGCAGTGCTTCTCAAACTTGCATGTATCGTGAAGTGCCCGAGGATCTTGTTATAAATGCAGATTCGGATTCAGTACTCTGGAGAGGAGACCTGAGGACGTGTATTTTTAACATGCTCCAGGGTGTTGCCAATGCTGCTGGTCTGTGATCATACTTTGAGTTTCAAAGATGTGACTTACTAGGCATGTAGTGAGTGAGCAACTTACCAGAAGGCTACTTGCCTGTGTCCCAGGAAGCAAAGCAATACAGTCTTCCAAATTAGACTGTATCTAAATTGTTTCAAAATAGTTAAAATATGAAGCATACTACTTACTTACTGGATGTTGTGACCATAATATATGAAATAACCAGATTGGCGGGTTTGGTTTTTAACAGAACTAGCTGGTTAGTTTGGTTTCATGCAGCCATAACTATATCCTGCCTTAGATAATAGAAACATAAGAAATTGTGTCCAAACATTAGGAATTTAGAACACAAGGCTTATAAATTATTCCAACTAAAGCCCATAAATGGTGTGTGTATGTGTGTGTGTGTGTGTGTGTATGTGTGTGTATGTGTGTGTATGTAGGCCCAATGTTACTGTTTCCAACTGCACTCCTGTAATCTGTTTCCTTATAACACGTTATCAGAGCAGAGTTGGCGTCTGTAAAAGACAATCTTTCCCATGTGCTGCTACTCACAAAGATTTCACAATTTGTTGATGACTCACACATCTGTGTGGAAATATATGCTACTGCCCTCAGCTGCAGTAGTTTATGCCATTCTCCCCTCCAGAATATGATTACCCAGAAGTATGTAATAGTCATTTAATGGGGAGCAGGTGTAAGAAGAAACAGTCATTTTGAACAAAAGGAACAGATGCAAATTGCAGCATGAAGGATTTAGGTTAGACATCCACATGTGGAGAAAATTCTCTCCTGCCAGTAAGAGCAGTGAAACATTGGAACACAGAATCAAAGCTGAGTTGCGGCACATTTTCAGGGCATTTGAAAGAAAAGGGCAGGTGGTTTTATTTCAATGCTTTCTATACAGCTCCTCACAGAAGGAGGCAAATGAATTCTGCAATTGCTGGAGATCATTTTTAGCTTTGTGATTCATGAGAGATGAATTCTGGGGACATCTGATTAAAAACCATGTCAAAGAGCCACATATTCCAGCAATCCTTTCTGATCATCCTAATTGATACTGGATGTCACTTTTTGGCACGAGGAGTGGAATCCAACAAGTATTTGTTCAGACCCGTTTCATGTAACATCTTTTACTTTGGATGATTTTCACCTACACCTTCAATGATAATAAAAATTGTCTCCCCTAAGGGCTTATGAGATATTGTAAGTACAGTATCATCTCAAATACTCAAGGGATCTAGAGGTCATCAGATATTCTTTCTCCCAGTATTATTTGGAATTTTCCACATTTTAATCATCTATACAGTAGTCCTTCATTTTCCTTTTTAATTGGAATTTCAACCAGGGATGCCTACAGGCATTGACTGTCCTCACTTTGAATGATTTGGTGGACTACCTAGTCAGTGATGAAGGATGTCCATACATGGGTCCATAATCACCATGCTGCTGTCATTTTTGACATTACACCATATAAAAGCCCATGTCTTGAGAGTGACAGTGCCTAAAAAAAGTGGAGATTAAACTCTCCCAGCTTTTCGGAGGATCCTGAAAAAATAATGCTATGTGTCTTCTAAGTGACTAATGGCGCCTTCTTATAAACAGCATCATAAGATATCACACACGTACACACACACACACACACACACACACACGCATGCAAAATCACATAAAGATGAGAAATGGGCATTTGAGTTTCTAGTGAATATTTTTTAGGTCCATTATATATGGGGTCAGCATCAGTGTATGTTCAATAAATTCATAGCAGGCAAATGGGAATGTGGAGAAATCCTACAGACCTTTTGGAGCCAGATAACTCAAATTTTAGAAGGTCGGCAAACTTGAAGCTTTGGAAAAAAAGAATTAGGAAAATGTAAAAGAGGATGGAGGAAGCTGATCAACCTATATTTGAAAGATTGCTTATGTGGAGGGATGTATGGCATCTGAATTCCGTCCTTTTTTCTGTTCTTGTCTTTATCCCGATCACAGAATCTATCCCTCAATGAGCTGACCCATCAGTCAGGCAGGGTCTGGACAAGAAAACTGAATTCTGTGATGGTTGTTTGTTTTTGTTTTTGGTTATTAAACCAAATTAGCTAAAGCTAAGTCAGCACACCAATTCATTCCCATCATTTTGTTAGATTACCAGATCAGTCATGTTAATTATTATTTTGAAAGAAAAGAGATGGGGAATGTACCCTACTACATTTTTCTTATTCCACAAAATCCCAGAAATTTACACTTCATAGAGTATTCAATTTCAAAATTTTGCTAAGTAAATTCCCCTCCCCCAAGAAAATGTTTCCACCTGAAACCTGTATAATTTTTTTAACTAGTGTCACCCAGTAAATTCAATAAAAAGAAAAAACTAAAGATATTTCCAAATTTAAAAAAATCCAACAAATAGAAAACAAAATAACCATCTTATCATTTACTTTGGATGATTTCAAAAAAGACATTTGAACACTGAAAATGTGGGAAGGAGATATTCTAGAATAAAGAAGTGCCTGTAGGTTAAATACATTTAGCTTATGATAACTTAGTGAAGAACTGTGAAACTCTCATCATGGACCAACACTGGCCAACTGATTAGGATTTGGGAACCACTCTTATAAAACCCAGCTACTTGTTTAGAAGTCCACCTGCTTGAGGGGACGGAGTGACTTTTGGAGGCCCATTGGACTTTGGCTATTGGTGATCTTCACTGATGAAATAGATATGCCAGGAAAAAATTAAAAAAAAAACATTTGAATACTTTTACAAAAATGTCTTAATAAATTGAAACACATATTTTTGACTCAGCCAGTCGTAAAGATTTTCCCAGTACTATCTTTTGCTTGTTTCCCAAGATTTAGCAATTCTTGTGGCCTTTTACATATAGAAAAGGATATGAAACCTGCTTTTTTGTGTAAATCACACTATATCTAAGTAAACTCTGCTCTGTTTGCCATTGTTTCAAACATGAGATGATTTAGCAATTTCACTTGTGCATCATAATGCTTGAATTGAGAAATCTTCCTGTTATTATTATAACTTTTAGTTATAGTTCTTAATTCTCTTACTATTATACTGTATGTAAAACTTTCTGAACCAAGAAGACTTGATTGAGAGGAAATGAAGTGGACACCAATACTTGAAGACTGAAAACCAGTTGTGAATACCTAGGCTAGTCCAAGCATTATATGTATATTTACTTACCTTTTTGTATCTCATTAGGTGTAATAGTCCATTTTTATTCACCCAGATTTTATGTTGGGAAACAAATGCTGAGGCTAGGTAAGTGTTCCAGGACAAGCTCACTTTCAGTGTTATAACCATTTTTATCAATTGTTCTATGTAAGAATGTCTGGGCCTGACTTGGTGGTAGTCACTTAAAATGATACAGCAGGAGAGTCTTGAAAGATGCTTATTTTATAGATGAGGGAGCAGTAGGGAAGATTCTTGGAAGGGATTCAAGTTGAAATGCAGATGTCTGAGAAAGGGTATAACAGGACCCAGAAGTAGAAAATTGAGGAGGATGACAGAGTTGAAAGGTACAACAGTATTTTAGATAAAGCTTTACGGATTCCTTCCAGCAGTATGTGGATTGCAGTTGGAGCTAAGTGAATGGTTTTGCTATAATGTGTTGCACAGCTGTTAGGAGATGCCAGATGGGTGTGTGTGTGTGTGTGTGTGTGTGTGTGTGTGTGTGTTATGTTCTTTGGATAGATTTGCTAACAAGGGCCTGCATATGGTCCCTTACCTATATTTGCAATCAGCTACAGCTTTCAAAGGCCATAAGGGCATCTTCTGGGTTCGTTGCAATGACGGCTCTCCCATTGAGTGCTGTGATAATGATTTTGGCAAAAGTAGATGTTTCTTAAAACATTGGCTTACTTAAAAATGACATGGGCATTACCCATAGAGAATCTTCCCCAGTTTCAGGGTCCCTAAAAATTCTTTTCTTTCTTTCTTTTTTTAAAAAAATATATTTTATTGATTTTTTACAGAGAGGAAAGGAGAGGGATAGAGAGTTGGAAACATTGATGAGAGAGAAACATCGATCAGTTGCCTCCTGCACACCTCCCAGTGGGAATGTGCCCTCAACCAAGGTGCATGCCCTTGACCAGAATCGAACCCGGGACCCTTTAGTCCGCAGGCCAACGCTCTATCCACTGAGCCAAACTGGTCAGGGAAATTCTTTTCTTTCTTGATTCAACCCTTATAGCATGGACTTAAGGAAAATTTTACTTAAGGGAAAATTTAAAAGTCAAGTGTCACTGAATTGACTTTAAGTAAACAATCTAAAGATCACATATAGTCCTTTTATTAAGTTCATTTTTGTTTGCTTTTTTTTTTTGGCCAGCTATATCAAGGCATTCAAGTACTTAGATCTTCATGAAACTGTTTCTTTCCTCCACTTGTGTTAATACAGATATTAAGTCTAATAGTATCTACTTAGCATAAACAAGAAGATAAAAATGATTCCTATGATTGAAATGTTTGTTATTTAGCATTAAGCATCTTCCTGCTCCCATGCGTTTTGCATTTTAATCCACTCAGAGCTTGGTTTGGGGATTGCTAGATTAGTTTTAATCCCCTGTCTAATAGTGGAGTAGTGGTGAGATTTATTACACAGGCAGGGTTTGGTTCTTGGATTTAAGAGGGCTCACGTGCACTCTTCATGCATATTAAATTTGGGAAACCACTGGTTCAGTATAAAAGGTTGGGGAGACATCCTTTATCTCAGAATGGTTCTCTTTAGGAACACAAAGTGCAGACAGCATTTATCGCATTAATGAAAAGAAAATTGATTATAAGTGTTTCTCTCTTTTGGGGTCAGACTAATGTTCTCAGAATCTGTGTGTTTTTTCCCCTTTTGAAATGTGCTCTACCATCATTTCAAAGCATTCTAGATGTTTTCTTTTTCTTTTAATTTTTGGGAGGCCACCTTGAGGGGAAAGATAAATAGGTTATTATATAATGGGTTCTTCCCAAGAAAAATGGAAAAGGTTGAATACTACTAAACCAGGGGAATAAATATTTTTAGAAACCACAGAAAAGTAGGGTAGCTCACTATTCCTAGAGAACCTAGTCATTGAAACATTTTTCCAAATTGATATACAAACCTGCTATTTTGAAGATTGGAGGTGTATTATTATTATTTTAATATTAGCTATGTTCCACATGCTGTAAAAAGATTCTGGTTAATGGAAAACTTAAAATCAGAATACTACGACTTGCAGATTTCTGTGATTCATGAGTAAAAGTAATACTGGAACCAAACTTATGTGATAGCTTGTTTTCTTCCATTGTTCTTCTTTTTTTTAAAATATATTTTATTGATTTTTTACAGAGAGGAAGGGAGAGAGATAGAGAGTTAGAAACATCGATGAGAGAGAAACATCGATCAGCTGCCTCCTGCACATCTCCTACTGGGGATGTGCCCGCAACCCAGGTACATGCCCTTGACCGGAATCGAACCTGGGACCTTTCAGTCCGCAGGCCGACGCTCTATCCACTGAGCCAAACCGGTTCCGGTCCATTGTTCTTCTTAAGTAATTTCATCTTAAGGAAAAGAATGGAATGCATTATGATGAATAGACAGGTGCTGGGAACTACTTGGGTTATTGGGTGGAAAGTAAAGAATTTTTATGGTGTCAAAATACCATCTAATATTTTAAATGAATCTTAATCACAGAACTTAAGTTTGCATCCGATGAACTTAATCTATGACCCAGGAAATATTATTTAGTTTGTCTTTCAGAGCTGCTTTTCTCCCCATTAAGGTCTGATCTTCTAAAGGAAGAACTCAAGTATGTGTAATGGTCAGAGGTCTCATAATAAAATAAAGAGGAGCTCAAATGAGGGCATTACAGTTCTGCTTACTTCAGAGCCATATTTAAAATGTAAAAAACAGTGTTTTCTCTTTATGATTTGAGCGTTCAAAGGAGCCAGCCTTTCCGTGTTCTTCAGTTTTACTTCAAATTTGATTTTTTGTTTCCAAATATATTTTAAATTTGTTTGGTGCTGACTATGAATGTGAGTAACTCAAAGTTGGTTTTCTTGAGAGTCCAGAACAAGAAAGAAATATATTCTCTTGGAATGTTATTGATGCTATGATTTAAATCCTGCCCAACATGACCTTTAATATATACATTTAATAATATAAATAAATGGACTTAATAGTAATACCAAGTTTGGACCTCTGATCCAGCTTTCAACATATATGAGATATAGATGAGAACATGCTGTTGGATTTGACAATCTCTAAGGTACCTTTTTGCTTGAGAATTTTGTGATCATATGATCTAATGTCAGACAGAAATCTGACATTTGTTTTGAAAACTTAGCCAATTGAAGTTTTGAAATATTTCTTTCATGTTGTATAAAACATAAATACGATGGTAATATTTTCTTTTGCATTTCATCACCATCCAAATGTTGCCTCCATGAGGCCTGGGATACTGTCTATCTTGTTCACTGTGGCATCCCCAGAGATTAGTACAAGGTCTGTGACATTTAATAAATGAATAACTTAATGAATGGATAGACAGATCTTTGGGAAAGAGATGTCTGAATCTCTTCTGAATAAGTTCCCAGACAACAACTTCTTGATATACTCTACAGCCTTAGAGATTGTGCTCTTTTTAAACATTAGGGAATTCAGTCAATGGTCAGCTAGATCACACAAGGGGGGTGAGAGTGGGTTGAAGAGGAGGGGTTTGAATCTGGGGGCCAATATTGAGTTGTTGCATATTTCTATCATATATGTAATATTATACAGGGGTGGGCCAAAATAGGTTTACTATTGTGAGTAAATGAGTTTATTCTTATATTTTATTAATTATTGTATTACTTATTATTATTATTATTAACTTACTTTGGCCCACCCCAGTATAACATTATACATAATATTAGTATGTAATAAATTGTAAAATATACAAATGTAAATAATGTTATATAGTAGAAATATGCTGTAACCCAATTTTTGTTTTCACAGAGGTAGTTTTCTTCAATTCATAGTTTGATAAGTGTTGAAAGGGTGTTGCATTTTGCCAAATGCTTTTTCTGCATCAATTGAGATAAGCATGTATTTTTTTTCCTGTCATTCTGTTAGTTCTTCATACATTCTATCCAGTTTTCTTGTTGTTTATTGTGGGATGGCAATCATTTTGTCATGGCCGGAAACCTCTGGATATTAAATTTTTTCAAATATTTTTTCATATCTATTAACTATTATTAACTATTAACATCCTATATTTAGTGTTTGTAAATATTTTTATCTTTGAACTATTTGTATCATCATCTTTCTGTTTTCTATTTGTCTTGCTATTTTCTTGTTTCTTTTTCCCTTCTTAATTTTTTCTTGTTGATTGCTCTTCATTTTTGTAGGTAAATATTATCTTAATCTACTCTCCAACAAGTCACGGTTCTTAGAACTTTTTAAAAAAATATGTTCTTATTGATTTTATATAGAGAGAAAGGGAGAGGGAGAGAAATATCAATTGGCCGCCTCCCGCACACCCCGTGTTGGGGATTGAGCCACAACCTGAGCACACCCCAATTGGGAATCCAACCGGTGACCCCTTGATGCATGGGATGGTGCTCAAGCAACTGAGCTACATGGGCCAGGGCAGAACTTAGAACTTTTAACTTTCAAGAATGATGTACTGTCATTGTTTAATAGTTCATTTCTACCTTTTTGTTTTAAATACCACAAACTAGATATCATCAGCAGCATTAGTATTTTATATATCCAATATTTGCTTGATTTAAATCCATGATTATGTTTTATTTGCTTACCACTTATTTCTGTATCTCAGACTTCTTTTTTTTTGGGGGGGGAAACAATTTTCCTTCTTTTTATAGCCTTCTTCATAGAAAAATTCTCAGTTTCTGTAAACTCATAAATATATTTTACTTAACCATTATTCTTGAAAGATAATTTTGTTGAATATACAATTCTGGTTTGAAAATAATTTTCTCATCACTTTGAAGAATTATTCTGTTGTCTTCTCATATCTACTATAAGTATTGGGATGTCCATGATAATTCTAATTGTTCCTTTATCACTTTTTCAGTCCTTTATCTTTGGTATCTTGTAATTTCACTACAAGGTGTCTAGGTGCGGATCTGTATTTATCTGGCTTGGGATATGTTGTAGTTTTTGAACCACTGGAATCATGCTTTTTATCAGTCCTGGGAAATTTGCAACTTTTACCTCTTTAAAATTTCCCTTCCTCCATTTTCTTTATTTTTGCTCACTGATATTCCACTAACATATATTTTAGATCCAATTTTTCACTCCTCTATACCTTTAAATATCTCTTTTATATTCTATATGGCTTTGACTTTAAATTCTTGGTAATTTCTTCATACGCATTTTCCATTTCACAAATTCTCTCTACAGCATATGATTCTATTTCATCCGTACATTAAGTATTTTACTTAAACAACATACTTTAATGTCAAGAGTTCTATTTACTTTTCTTTCTAATTTATCTGCTAATTCTTGATACCCTCTCATTTCTTGCTTATTATTGCATCTCTTCTCTTACTTCTTTAAACAGTTTTGTCCATACATGCTTTCTATTCTGTATTTGGAAGTCCCAATATTTATGTCCATTGAGGGGTCTAACCCTCATATTTGTTATTTGGATGGTTCTCTTTAATAGTGTCTTGCCTTTGAATGTGCTTATTGATCTTTTCTTCTGAGCTCTACTTCTTTCTTTAGAATTTATCTTTATTGAAAATAATACAGATGTACCCATTTCCCCCCAATTGAACCATTCTAGTGCCACCCCTCTAACCCCAATCCCAGGCCTTCACCACACTGTTGTCTATGTCCATGGGTTATGCAGACAAAGCATAACAAAGCTAAACCCATATATGTTGTTTCCTAGCTTCTTTAAAATTGATATATGCATGGGTTTTCTGTGTATATAATTCTAATGTCAGGCAAAATTAGTGCTATAGTATAACTCAAACATTTCTGTAGTTAAAATCTTTCAGAGAGGAATAGTGATGGGAGATTAGCATTGATTAATTTTTTTCTTTTTTTGCAAAGTTTCTTCTTTTTCCCCCCCACTGATTCTGATCAGGAACAGGTACATTACAACCTTTAGCAATAAGAACCTCATTGAGAAGCTTGAGAGATGTTTTGTTGGAGATATGTGTTATTGGCCTATCTTTCAACCACCCACATTCTAGGATGTATTTCCCTCCCTCCATGAGCTACTAAGTAGTTCTTTATGCTACCAACACCCTTCTCCTCACTAACTGTTTATTGGATGAGGGTGGCCACTGCCCTAGACATAGAACCCAGAAAAATCCAGAAATTCTCTCTTTAAGTGGGTGAGCCTGAAACATATAAATTCAGTAGCTACGGCACAACCGTCTGTACTCACAATGGGAACTATGGATCAGAGGTCATTCTGCAGAGAAGGGGAGAAGAATTCAGAGAGTGGTTGAGGTGAGTGGTAGGAAGAAAGGATCGCCAGGGTAACTGACAGCATTTCTCTTCCTCGTTCCAGTTCCTTTCCAAACCAGCTGCCTTACAACCGTTGGGTTCATGTGATACCTCTGTGTCCTCAGAATTACGTGTGTTTTTTTCTTTTTGTGAAAAAGCCTTTTGGGGCCACAGACTTAGGCAACTAATATACCTGGATTTAAATTCTAGTTCTAGTGACTCTGAGCAAAGTTACTTAACTCCTAGGAAACACAGTTTCTGCATCTGTAAAATGGAGGTAGTCACTTCTACTTTGCGAAGTTCTTGTGAGAATTTGAGCAATAGAAATAGTAGAATAATTACCTTGAGTAGATTTTTAATAAAAGTTATTACTTTTAAGATTATTTTCCCACTCCAATACGATATAGATAGTGTAATGTTTGCATATTTATTATTACACATCCTATTCTGTCTGCATTATTGCTTCTTGGATGTTCTCCCTATATTCCCATTAGATTTTGAGTTTCCTGACTGAATGAATTCTAACATGTGCTTCTCTATAACCTATCAGAAACCATCCCAAAGTTTGTGCTCAATAAATAATTATTGATGGGATAAATACTTTTGGGATTTCTTGTCAGGGAAAAACCAGAAGAGCCAAGACTAGACCACTTTACATATTATTTATGATTGCTCTCTTTATAAAGCGAGCCAAGCACAAACTCTGATGTCTTCCATTCCAGAAAGAACTGCCCTTAAGTGAACAGTCTTTTCCTTGGAGAGGCCCCTGAAAACTATGTTATTTTAGTCATCATTTTTCAAATCAAATTCTATGAGGAACTCCAAGCAGATTTTAGCAGAGACTTTGTGGCTGAGCAGGAGAGAGAAGCCTTGAGCTCTATATCCCATCCTTAAGGTAGATTCCAAGGTACCTTAGGGCTCTGAGGAAAATATTTTGAAAACCATTACATTAGATTATTTGGGATAGCCTATGTAACCAATAATTATCATGGGTTTTTACTGAATTAAAAAATGTGAAACCAAAGGAGCAAGATGTTATAACTCTTCCCAGGGTTTTTATGAAAGGTTTTAGAAAACTTTGGGGTGGTGAACACACAATACAATATACAGATGATGTATTATAGAAATGTACCCCTGAAACCTATATAATTTCATTAACCAATGTCACCCCAATGAATTCTTTAAAATTTTTTAAAAAGAAAGCTTTAGGGGATTGTTGTCAAGCTTGTTACAATTGGCGGTGTGGGAATTTTGGGCCACTGTTATAAGCAAGAGTGATTTTGATGAGGTAAGATGGAAAATGTTTTGTGTTTGATGTCAAAAGACATAAGTTTGGGTTTTGGTTCCTTTTCTTACTGGTCAGTGATATTAGGCAACTTTGCGAATTTACTGTCTCAACTACAGATTAAGAATTATTATCCCCATGTAATTCACAGGTCAAATGAGAGGTAAAATGGTTTTATAATCTGAAAAATAGTACTACATATGTATGAAATATGTATTGGTTTTAGGTCCACCTTAATGACCTCATTTTAACTAGATCACTGCTATAAAGATCTTATCTCCAAATAAGATGACATTCTGAGGGTTAGAACTTTAATATATGAATTTTGAGATGACACAGTTTAGCCCATAACAGTAACTGCTCTACTCTAGTGACACAGCACAGAAACATCTCTGGCCTCACCCCATTTCCCACCAACAAAGGCCAAGTGGAGAGCTTATACTTCCACCCTTGCCAGGCCCCTGCCCTCACCTCTAATTTCCATCAGTAAAGACTATGTGAGGAACCTGGATTTGCACAGTGGTATTAGGACACCCCTCCCCGCTCTGTACTGTGGTGGTGTCTGAGGAGGCCTGGTGGAAAGTCTTCACTCCCACTCATAGGCAGCAATAACAAGAAACACTGTTGGTGTCCATGGATGAGTGGGGAACTTGGACTTATATTCCTACCTTCCCTGATGTCTCTCCTTCCCTGCTGGAGTAGTGTCAGAGGAGCCCTACTAAAACAGAAGATTTAAAATAAGATCCAGAGTCTTATAAGAAGAAGAATGTCCAGTTATCCTTCAATAATCACTCCTACCTAGAACTACAATGGAATAAAAATAGAAGCCAATAACAGAGAAAAATCTCCAAACACATTTCTACATAATCCATACATCAAAGAGGAAATATCAAAGAAAATTTTAAAAAATACATGGAACTGAATGAAAATAAATGTTCAAAATGTCAAAACATGTGGGACATAGCTAAGGCAATGCTGTGAGGAAAAGGTATAGCACTGAAAGCTTATATTAGGAAAGAGGAAAAAATATCAAAATCAATAATCTAAGCTCTCACCTCAGTGAAATGGAAAATCAAAATAAATCCAAAGCAAGCAGATGGAAGGAAATAGTAAATACACAAGCAGAAATCAATGCAATAAAAAGCAGTAAAACAGTAGAGAAAATCAATAAAACAAAAAGCTGGTTCTTTGAAGTGATCAATAAAATTGACAAAACTTTGCAAGACTGACAACAGAACAATGAGAGAAGACACAAATTACTAATATCAAGAATAAAACAGAGGTATCACTAGACCCCACAGACATCAAATGGATAATAAGAAAATAGTATGAACAACTCTACACACACATTTGACAACAAACTACTAACACTCACATACTATGAAATAGATAATTTTAGTAGTTCTTTAACTCTTAAGGAAATTGAATTTGTGACCTAAAACCCCATGAAAAAGAATTATCCAGTGAAACCTTCAGGCCCTGATGGTTTCACTGGATAATTCTACCAAATGTTTAAAGAATAATTCTATACTGTCTCTTAGAGAAAATAGCAGAGGAGGGAATATTTTCCAACTCATCCTGTGAAGCCAGTATTGCTCTGATATCAAACCTAGAAAAAGACAGTATAAAAAAACAAACAAATAAGATATCCCTCATAAATACAGACATAAAAATTCCTTGCAAAATATTAGACACTATAATTCAGGAATATATAAAAATAATTATACACCACAGCAAAGTGGAGTTTTTTCAAGGATGCAAGACTGATTTAATATTTGAAAATCAATCCAATCTACCATATTGACAGGTTAAAGAATGCATAGATCAATCAGTGCAGAAAAAGCATTTGAACAAATGTAACATGCATTCATGGTAGAAAAAAGTTTCATAAAACTGGGAATAGAGAACTTCTTTAGTTTGATAAAGAATATGTACCAGAAACTATAGCTATCATCATACTATTGCTATTTAATAGTAGTACTATATGTTATAATCAGGTTAGTAAAATAAGAAAAAAAGGCCTTTTAATCAGAAAAGAAGAAATAATACTCTTTCTATTTACAGATGACAAGAGTGTCAATGTAGAATATTTCAAGAATCAATTAAAAAAAAACTCATAGTACCAGTAAATGAATTTAGCAAGATCTCTGGATACAAAATCAATTATATTTTTATAATTTAGCAATGAACATGTGGAAACTGAAACTTAAAATGTAACATCATTGAGAGAATGAAAAGAGAAGCCATGGAGTAGGAGAAAATATTTGCAAAACACATACTGATAAAGATCTGATATGTAAAATATACAAAGAACTCTTAAAATTTACAATCAGTAAATAACTGGATTAAATAATGGGCAAATGATCTGAACAGATACCTCACCAAAAATGATGTAAACATGGCAAATAAACATATGAAAAGATGCTCATCATCATTAGAAAAAGTCATTAAGGAACTGCAAATTAAAACAATAATGGGATGCCACTATACACCTATTAGAATGACCAAAATCCAAAACATTAGTAACATGGAATGCTGGCGAGTATGTGGAGCAACACCATCTCTCATCCACATCTAGTGGGAATGCAAGATGTTGCAGCCACTTTGGAAGACGATTGGGCAGTTTCTTACAAAACTAAATGTAGTTTTATCACATGATCCAGCAGTCATGCTTCTGTGTATTTATTTACCCAAATGAGTTGAAAACTTACATTTATGTAAAAACCTTCACACAAATATTTTATAGCAGCTTTATTCAGAAATTGTCAAAACTTGGAAGCAATAAAGATGTCCTTCAATAGGTAAATGGATAAATAAACTGTGGTATATTCTTATGATGTAATATTATTTAGTGATTTAAACAAGAGCTAGTAAGCCAAGAAAAGATATGGAAAAACTTAAATTCATATTTCTAAGTGAAAGCAGCCAGTCTGAATAGTTTACTATTATATGATTTAAAGTATATGACCTTCTGGAAAAGGCAAAGCTATGGAGATAGTAAAAAGATCAGTGATTGTCAAGAGTTAGGGGAGGGAGAGAAAGATGACAGAAGAAACAAAGGGTATTTTTAGGGGAATGAAACTACTCTGTATGATACTATAATGGTGGATACAGGTCATTACACTTTTGTCAAAACTCATAGAATGTACAACACAAACAGTGAATTCTAATGTACACTATGGACTTTGGTTTATAATAATGTGTTAATATTGGCTTATCACCTGTAGCAGGTGTAGTTCTACACTAATTCAAGATATTAATATAGGAGAAACTGCCAGGGCAGCATGAGGGAATATATGGAAACTCTCTTTGTTTTCTGTTTAATTTTCATGTAAACCTAAAGTTGCTCAAAAATAGTCTAGTAACTGAAATAAATACCATTACAATTTATAAAATATGGAATATTTAGATTTATATCTAACAAAACATGTACAGAACTTGTATGCTGAGAACTATAAAAAATAATCAAAGATCTAAATAAATAGAGATACATACTAGTACTATGTACATAGCATTTAAGACTCACCATAGTAAAGATGTCAGTTCTCCCCAGTTTGATGTATAGGATTAGTGCAATGCCTATAAAAATCCCAACAAAATTTTCGTTGATAATTATGAATATTCTAAAAAGTATATGAAAAGGCAAAGGAACTAGAATAGCTAAAACACTTCTGAAATAAGTAAGTGGAAAGAATAAGCCTACCTTATTTCCAGATACATGATAAAAATAACTTAGAACTATACTATGTACACATTGCACCAATGCCAAATTTCTGCATTTGATATCCAAAGTGTACAGCAGAGTGATTTGATATATGTAGACATTGTAAAAGGATTCCACCCATCTAGTTAACTAACACATACATCACCTCACATATGTATCTGTGTGTTGTGTGAACATTAATTTCTACTCTCTTAGGAAATTTCAATTATTAGCAGTTAAAAGAAAAAACAACAGCTCTTCTTAAATTTTTCAAGGTAACTCCATACTGCTTTCCATAGGGGCTACACCAATCTGCATTCCCACTAATAGTGCAAGAGTGTTCCCTTTTGTCCACATCCTCGCAACACTTGTTGTTTGTTGATTATTGATGATAGCCATTCTGACAGGTGTAAGGTGATACCTTGTGGTTTTAATTTGCATTTCTCTGATAATTACTGACCTTGAGCATCTTTTCATATGTCTATTGGCTATCTGTAGAACTGCCTTATGACCCAGCAATTTCACTTCTGGGAATATATCTGAAGAAACCAGAAACACTGATTTGAAAGTATATATGCACTCCTATGTTCATTGCAGCATTATTTATAATAGCCAAGATTTGGAAGCAGCCAAGGTGTCCATCAGTAGATGAGTGGATAAAAAAACTGTAGTACATTTACACAATGGAATACTCCTCATCCATAAAAAAAGAAGGAAATCTTACCCTTTACGACAGCTTGGATGGACCTGGAGAGCATTATGCTAAGTGAAATAAGCCAGTCAGAGAAAGACAATACCGTATGATTTCACTCATATGTGGAATCTAGTGAACAAAATGAACTAACAAGCAAAATTGAGACAGACTCATGGATAAGGAGCAGGCTGACAGCTATCGGGGTAAGGGCTAAGTGGGGGAGATGGAGGGATTGAGCAAAAAAAGGAAGAAAAAGAGAAAAACTCATGGACATGGACAACAGTGTGGTAATTGCCCAGAGGAGGGTGGGAGAGGTGGAGAAGGATAAAGGAGGGATAAATGGTGATGGATGGAGACTCGACTAGGGGTGGAACACACAATACAGTGTACAGATGATGTTTTGTAGAAGTGTGCGTCTGAAACCTGTTTAATTTTGTTAACCAGTGTCACCCCAATGAATTCAATAAAAAGGAAAAAAAAACACACACAGCAAGCACATTGCAATTGTGTTAGTCATTTGCTGGTTAACTCTCTGCTGCTCTGCTCTTGTTCTCACCCTTCGCGTTCTGTTGTTACATATGATAAATACCAGGGCTTTGCAAGTGACTTCTTTCACATTCCTTTGTCAACTGGCTTCTATTAGGTCCTACTAATTAGTGGCCATGGAAGGGACTCGATGACAACAGAATATTGGACGAAGCTACTTACTTTTCACTTCCAGCTTCCTTTGATATTTCCCCAACAACAGTGGGCAGCTATAAACCATAGCATGTTTTGGCAGCTCAAGCATATGCCATTTGGAGCCTTTTCCTGGTCCCATCACTAGCATTCAGCACCCCCTCAACAGTCCCAGCTTTAGTTATGAGGTGTTCCTTCTTAATCCAGGCATTGCAATTCATTTTTTTCTATTTCCAGGCTCTGGTCACCTCCATTTACCAGCCTTAGCAGTAATAGTTGCTTTCTTTAGTTAGCTACTAGTCTTTGGATTACCACCTTTTTTTACACTCTGGGTTTTTTTTCTTTTTAAATATATTTTTATTGATTTCAGAGAGGAAGGAAGAGGGAGAAAGAGATAGAAACATCAGTGGTGAGAGAGAATCATTGATAGGCTGCCTCCTGCACACCCCGCAGCTGGGGATTGAGTCCACAACCTGGGCACGTGCCCTGTCCGGGAACCGAACCATGACCTCCTGGTTCATAGGCTGACACTCAACCAATGAGCCACACTGGCCGGGTTTACACTCTCTGAAGTTTTAATACCTTTCTAACCAATTCCCTGTGTTAAATTTCTGTGTTAGAAATTCCTACAGTGGTTCTCTTTTCTGACTTGACTTTGACTACTGATGCTTCAGTATTGAGTGAAGCAGAGCTAGTCTGTTACAGGAATTGTTCTACAGAGAAAAGACAATATCCTTTTTATCTCTTTATCTCAGAGTTGAGCCACTGTTCTTAGAAGCTTTGTGTAGAACCTTCTGGAAGTGAGAAAAAGCGTGGGGTATCTTCAGCCTGAACTATAGCTGAAACTTAGTCCTAAGATCTCTGAAATCTTTGTGGGAATGGTGGAGACTGGAAAAAAAGATATTTCAAATTGGAACATAGTTTTGTAATTTTCAAGAGAAGGATATTTGGATGCTGTTCTTTATTTTCTAGGAACTATGCCTGAATTAGCCAAAGAAAAACAGAGATATATTTGTCCGGAGATTCCAACAAATTAAATCACTCTACATTGACGTTTCCTAGACTTTTGATTTTATGTTCCTGGAAACAACATTGAGGACCCAACTCTTTAGTTTTACCAAGGGAGCAAGTTAAAAATGGAAAATAATAGTAATAGTTATCATAATCATTTCATTCAACAAAGAACAGCTTAGTAAAATAGACATGAGATCAGAAAAATGGATAGTGTTTTAAATTTAAGAAAGTGTTCCTTACAGAATTTTACATTTGTTCTTATTTGTTTATTTAAAAATATACCCATGATCCATTAAAATTTTTCATTGGTCTGGTGTTTAGAAAGTCCTAGTGGAAAATTTTATGTTGATTTTATGGTATAGGTAGAGTGCATCTTAGAGATAGTATTTCTATTACAGAGATATTTCTTTTGTAAGTGGATTGAGATAGCACTATCTTAGAAAGCTTTTGTGTGTTTTTTTTTCATTTGAAGATGTATGTCCTCTTGTTTTAGAGTTGCTAACAGAAGTTGAAAATGATGTTTTCATGAGAGATTGAGATTCCGTGTCTCTAGGAATCTAAACTTAGGAGAAAAAGTAGAGCAGAGTTTGGGAGAGGGAAAGTCTCTCTTTTTCTGGAACCCATTGCTGTGCTTTGAATACTAAGAGACTAGTACTCTGGGAGCACCTGGAGAAAATCTTCTTGACCCAGATGTTAGCTTTCTCATAATAGTCTGCAACGACACTGAGGACAGTCATACTCACCCAAGTTGCTTTACAAGCATGCAAGCCAGAGAAAAACACTCCAGATGCTATATAATGTCTGTAAAAAATATAGTTTGCAAGGACACATGAAACCCTTCCTTTGAATATTCCTAGATGTTCTTGGGAGTGATAAATTGTCAAAGGAAGGCATAAGATACTTTGTTAGCCTGTGGAGTAAGAATAGGAACTTGATTTGATTGTTGTTGATGTGATTCCTTTGTACCCACTAAGTGGAGAATTTTGACAGCATTTAGTAATACATGGTCTGTATTACGTAGTTAGCTTTTGGTATGTGACCAACCACCCCGCAAATTAGTCACTTAAAATAACAAACATTTATTGTTTTTGTTGTTGTTGTTGTTGTTTTACAAAATTATGCATTAACTAGATAAATTATGTGGTTTGTACTGGCTAGACTGGGGCCGGATAGTCCAGGATGGCTTTACATGTCTGTGGTCTCAGGTGAAATGGCTAGAAATACTGAGACTAGTGAGGCCTCTTTCCATGTGGTCTCTGATTTTTCCAGGAGGTGAGTCTCTGCTTTTGCACATGTTGGTATTGGTGCTCAGCAGCAAGAGGAGAAATGTACTCTCTGAGTCTCTGAACACATCATGTTTGTTAATATTCCATTGACTAAACCACCCATTGGCTTGGATGATATTCGAGGCCAGATTTAGGGAAGAAGAAATACACTTCATCCTGGATAGGAAAACCTGCAAAGTCATTTATAAAGGAGCATGGATAAGGGGTGGAGAGTGTTTTGTGACCAATTTGCAACCTACCACATGGAGTAATGGTGATAATCTTAGCTTTGAGTTCATACAACACGTAGGATTTCTTATCCAGATGCTCAGCATGGCTTTAAGTTTCTAGGTGATGGAGGTGGCCTCCAACATTGGTAAGAAAATTCTGGTGTTCTCTGGCAAGCATCACCTACTGCAGTGATGGCGAACCTTTTGAGCTTGGTGTGTCAGCATTTTGAAAAACCCTAACTTAACTCTGGTGCCGTGTCACATATAGAAATTTTTTGATATTTGCAACCATAGTAAAACAAAGACTTATATTTTTTATATTTATTTTATATATTTAAATGCCATTTAACAAAGAAAAATCAACCAAAAGAGTTCGCGTGTCACCTCTGACACGCGTGTCATAGGTTCGCCATCACTGACCTACTGTCATGTGCCATTTTAATATCATGCCATTTATTGAACCATTGTCTTTCAGTTCCAAACCCAACTTTATGTATGCTGCTTTGAGATCCTGGAGGCGGGAGCCCTGCAAATTATATTTTTGCCTTGCCTGTGGGTTCCCTGTTAAGTTCTGACAATAGTGACCACTAGAAGAATACTGAAAGGCTAAAGAGGAAGAAATGACATTCTGTTTTGGTCTGTTACTTTTGGACTTCCTGTTAGTTTTTCCCTATGAGTATCATTCCAGCATCATTTTGTCACTCTGTCCATAGAAGTTCCTAACTACAGAGCAATTAGATTCCATTTGCAGTTTTCACACCTCACTCAGATATACCAGCACCAGCCACCTGGCACCCCCTCCCTCAGAGACCTGAGTTTGGCCCTTTCTTCAGACCCCTTAGTTTAATAATTCCAACCTCTTCATTTTATTCTCCCAGTTTTAGGGGCAATTGGTACTTATTTGATACTTTAGGATTCTTTCTGTCTTTTCAGTTAGCAGATTAAGAATTCTTTATTCCCAGTTAATAATTCTTTATATTAAATTTTCTCTGTTACATTAACCTGTGTAGTTTCTGTCTTCTGTCTGAACCTTGACTAACAGGTAGGAAGGGGAAGAGAAGCAAGGGAAATTGACTAGATATGTTCAAGGCACCACTGGTTTTCTGCCATTAGTTGTGTGACTATAATTACAAAATGTTTAAAACATCATCTAACATGTTATGAGGCTAGTATAAACTTGATAGCAAGACTTGACAAGGAAATTTGAGAAAAGGAAAATTATAGCCTATCTGTTTGAAGAAACAGTGATGCAAAGTTAAGGAAAAAATATTAGCAAAGCAAATCCAGCACCTGTATAAAGGATAATATTTTATGTCCTGGGCTTGTTTCTGAAATTCAGTGTTGGTTTAACACTAGAAAATCAGTTAATATGTAATTATTACATATTATGTAATAATTCATACATAATTACTTAAAGGAGAAAATGATAAGATCATCTTACTAGGTACAGAAAAAAACATTTGAAAAAATTCATTATTTCCTATGTGAGAATTTTGAGCAAACTACTAGGAATAGAAGCACTCCTTATTTGATAACTAATATCTAAACAACCTGAAACAAACGTTGTTCTTAATAGTAAACAATAAAACACTTTCCTTTTGAGATCTGGAGAAAGATAAATGTACCTCTTATTACTTCCACTCCACATGGCATTGGACATTCTAGCCAATGCAATAAGGAAGGAAAAGAAAATAAAGGTATAGGATTATAAAGGAGGAAAGAAAACTATAATCCTTCATAGATGATATGACTATGAATGTAGAAAATCCAAAAGAATCCATTGAAAAATTATGAAAAGTAACAATAATAAGTTGCTGGACACAAAATCAAAATAGAAAAATGGACCACATTTCTATCTATGAGTAACAAATAGAAAATACATTTAAAAAATATAAAATTTTTAAGAGTATATAAAAAATAGGAAGAACATTGGAATAAATATAACTAAAGATTTATAATGTCTCTAACCTTAAAATTAAAACTTTATTGAACATCATTACAAAGGACCTAAATAAATGGAGAAATGTGTCATGTTTATGAAAGATGGCAATTCCTCACAATTGATCCAAAACTACAATGCTGTCTCAATCAAAATCCCATTTTACAAAAAGAAATGTATCTAGAAATGCAAGGGATGAAGAATTGCCAAGAGTCATTTAAAAAGAAACAGAGTTTTGCCTTAACCGGTTTGGCTCAGTGGATAGAGCGTCGGCCTGCGAACTGAAGGGTCCCAGGTTCGATTCTGGTCAAGGGCATATACCTTGGTTGCAGGCACATCCCCAGTAGGGGTTGTGCAGGAGGCAGCTGATCAATGTTTTTCTCTCATCATTGATGTTTCCAACTCTCTATCCCTCTCCCTTCCTCTCTGTAAAAAATCAATAAAACACACACACACACACACACACACACACACACACACATATATATATATATATATATATTTTTTTTTTTTTTTAAAGAAAAGAAACAGAGTTTGGACTTCCTTACCTGATGTCAACATATATTATTAGGCCACATTGAGACAGTGTGCTAATGGTAAGGTATAAAAAAACAGGCCAATAGAACAGAATAGAAAACCAAGAATTGGAACAATCCCTATATATATACTTAGATAGATAACAGAAGTAGTTTTATAAATCAGTGGGGAAAGAAAAGACTTTTCAGTAAATTGTGTTGGGACAATTCATTATTTATATGAAAAAAGAAATGAAATTGGAACTCCACTGCACAGTATACAAAATAATCAATTCCAGGTGAAATAAAGACCTGAAGATGTAATAGGCAAAGCAATAAAGCTTTTAGAAGATAATTTAAGAGAATATCTTTCTGCAGGAGGTTGGCTGTGGGAGTGTACTGACCACCGGGGGCAGCTCCTGCGTCGAGCATCTGCCCCCTGGTGGTCAGTGCATGTCATAGCAACTGGTTGACCTGTCGTTCTGGTCATTCTGGTCATTCGGTTGTAATGGTCACTTAGGCTTTTATATATATATTAGAGGCCCGGTGCACAAAAATTTGTGCACTTGGGGGGGGGGTCCCTCAGCCCGGCCTATGCCCTCTTGCAGTCTGGGACCCCTCGGAGGATGTCCACCTGCTGGTTTAGGCCCACTCCCTGGGGGGATCGGGCCCAAGCTGGCAGTCAGACATCCCTCTGGCAGCCTGGCAACCCTCGGGGGATGTCCACTTACCAGCAGGGAGCAGACCTAAGCTGCAGTCGGACATCCTTAGTGCTGCTGAGGAGGCGGGAGAGGCTCCCGCCACTACCGATGTGCTGGTAGCCATCAGCCTGGCTGTGGCTGAGCAGAGCTCCCCCTGTGGGAGTGCACTGACCACCAGGGGACAGCTCCTGCATTGAGCATCTGCCCCCTGGTGGTCAGTGTGTGTCATAGTGACCAGTCATTCCCAGTCGTTCTGCTGTTAGGGTCAATTTGCATATTACCCTTTTACTATATAGGATAGAGGTCTGGTGCACGGGTGGGGGCCAGCTGGTTTGCCCTGAAGGGTGTCCCGGATCAGGGCGGGGGTCCCGCTGGGGTGCCTGGCCAGCCTGGGTGAGGGGCTGATGGCTGTTTGCAGGCTGGTCAAGCCCCCCTTAGTGGGGACCCTCACCCCATGGAGGTTTGGCCAGCCTGGATGGGGGCTGATGGCTGTTTTCAGGCTGGCCACACCCCCTTTAGGGTGGGGTGTCCCCACTGGGGTGCCTGGCCAGTCTGGGTGAGGGGCTGAGGTCTATTTTCAGGCTGGCCAAGCCCCCCGGCGACAGAAGCTCCCAGCCTCTCCTTTTTTTCTTTTTTCTTTTTTATTCTGGGATTTATTTACCTTCTATAATTGAAACTTTGTAGCCTTGAGTGGAGCTCAGAGCTGGCCAGGGCAGGCAGGAAGCTTGGCTTCCTCCATCGCCAGGGGCAACCCAAGCCTCCTGCTCACTCCAGCTCCGTGGCCACAGCCAGCAGAAAGCAAGCAGGTATCTGGGGCTTATTTATCTTCTATAATTGAAACTTTGTTGCCTTGAGTGGAGCTCAGAGCTGGTTTCGGCAGGCGGGAAGCTTGGCTTTCTACATAACTGGGGCAACCAAGCCTCCTGCTTGCTCCAGCTCTGTGGCTGCCGGCTGCCATCTTGGTTGGGTTAATTTGCATATAGTCGCTCTGATTGGCTGGTGGGCGTGGCTTAAGACATAGCGAAGGTACGGTCAATTTGCATGTTTGTCTTTTATTAGTGTAGATAGATACTAGAGGCCCAGTGCATGAATTTGTGCACCAGTAGGGTCCCTCGGCCTGGCCTGCGGGATTGGGCTGAAACCAGCTCTCTGACATCCCCTGAGGGGTCCTGGATTGTGAGAGGGTGCAGGCCAGGCAGAGGGACCCCACTGGTGCACAATTGGGGCCGGGGAGGGACGCGGGAGGTTGGCTAGCCAGGGAGGGACCACAGGAGGGCTCCAGGGCATGTCTGGCCCGTCTCGCTCAGTCCCGATCAGCTGGACCCCAGCAGCAAGCTAACCTCCAGTTGGAGTGGCTACCTCCTGGTGGTCAGTGCATGTCATAGCGAGTGGTTGAGCGGCCTTAGCATATCATTAGCATATTATGCTTTGATTGGTTGAACAGCTGACTGTACGACCGGGCACTTAGCATATTAGGCTTTTATTATATAGGATACAAATGTTGATGTTAATTATCATTATTGACCAAAGTTAAGTCAGTACATTATAGATTTAGCACTGTGTTGTATTAAAAATTAATGAGAGACCAGTCCTAAAACAGCTATTTTCGTGGCTCTAGGAAGCTTGGTGTCATTAGCTGATGCATATTTTACTCTGGGTTGTCCCTGTCATAGAAAACACTGACCATAGCCTTGAAAACGACTTATAGACTGAGGTGTTCAGAATGTTGCAGAATGCATTGCCAGGAGCACCCCTACATTTATAACCCCGAGTAGAACTCCATTTTGCCATTTAAACATTGATGCTTTCCTTTGGGGAGCAAAATTTCTACATGAGAAAAGTGCAACAAAACAGCAATTATGTAAATTGAATGGAAGAAAACCGGTAGTGTCCTGTTTAAGGTAATTTGGCCCATAATGAGTGTTGGGGGAAGGAGGAGAATGGGAAGTACCGGAGGTTAAAAATGGGAAATTGTATGTGTGTATGTAATAAACTTGCACAGAAAGCAGATGCACGGTGTGGAAGTCATGTATAGAGGCAATAATCTGTGACAGAAAGATTTACATAATATTCTTTGAGGGCAGGTTCCCCATCTTAAAAAGATGGTGAAATGCAGGCGGCATGCCTGACTGTAATGAATCTAAATCAGGTAAATAATTTGTACTCTCAGATTATGCCCCCCCTGCCAATCCACACTTGCTTAATGGATCTATTACAGCTTAGAGGGTAAAGAGACCTGAAGTCACCCTGACATGTGCATGTGACATAAATGAATACACTATATTTCGATAGGGTGATACTGATAGACATTCACAGTTTTGATCTTTCAGATCATAATTAATAATTGGTACATAAAAAATTGAAAGAAAAATTGCCCTAAATCACGAAAAAAAGGTTGTTTTACAAACACACACACACACACACACACAGCCAAAAATTGGCTCAGAGGACTCTAGGTTAGATGGAATGCTGATTTTCCCAGCAGTGGAGCTACACCATAAGATGAAAATTATGTAAAACATACATCTGTACCCTTCCTCTTCCTTCTCCTCTTTAGCAATACACTTCCATTAGGTGCTGCGATGCCCTTTGGCAAAAGAAGGAAAACTGATGCTGTTCACCTCATGTGATGTCACTCAAAACTGGATAGGGATTGAGATCCAACTGCCTTCCTTCCTTTTATTCTTACATTTTAAGCTCCCCTTGCCTTTATTTATAAACACTTCTCTTGTTTGTTATGCTCTCCATTACGTTCATATAAATCTGAGTGACTTTTCCCTCTGCTTGTAAATTGGACCTGGAGGTCTTTTCTTATGGGGGTGCATCCAGTGCCGGAAGGCTAATACACTTGACTCCAGTAGCCTTGTACTAGATCTGCTGTTCCTAACTTTTTACTGTACAGTAGCCATAAGCTGTTGCAAAGTCTTGACTTGGATACTTAATACCCTGTCTCTAAAATACAGTTTCAATTAACCTGCAAACCTCTTGGTTAGTGTAATGCTTAACTAGAGCTAGAGTAATTAACTGCCTATAATTGCTACACAGAAATATAAAGTATTGTTTAACATACGTGGAATTAAAAAGAAAACCTTTGAGACTTGGTTTTGTTCTTTGAATATTGTACATGAATTATATTGTTGATTGTATATGCATGATATTTCTTTTTTTAGGTAAACACAAAATACTGAAAGGGTAGCAAATCAGAGAATGTACCCCAAACATCAGTGTTGTTATTTGTTTTCAATCTTTTCAGTTTCTTTTCAGGTCATCAATATGGGTACCAAAATGAGATGGGCAAAGGAGAGAATTGTAATTAGGTTTAAAACAGGAAAAGAATAGTTTATGGTGAGTGTGCCTAATTTGCCAAGGCATATCCCTGATAGCAGGCAACCATCAATTATTACTATACATTTATCATCATAAAATGCTTACTTTGACTTATTTTTTAAAAAGGAAAAATTTATGTATGTCATTGCCCGCGCACACACACACACACGCGCACACACACAAAGGGCAGAGCAAGGTGCTCTCTCTCAAGGGTAGGCTATTACTTGTCCCAGCTTGGAAGAAAAGACTTCGCAATGGGATTATGTCCTCTCTCATAACCAATCACTTGTCTGATCAGAAATTCATAACGCATCCCATCTATCGCTCAGCTCGTCCAGGGCTGCAGGATTGAATTTAAATAGCAAATACCCAACTTAGGCGTTGACATTCTCTCTGTCTCTCTCAATCTTTCTCTTTCTCCTGTCCTCCTCCCAATCACATTGTCTTTCTTTTCTTTTTCCTATCTTTTAAAAAATTATTCCACACACCACCATTTTATATTAGCTACATACTAACATGATGAGAAGTTATCAGGAAATGGAGAATGGATGGTGAATGGAGAGGCAGGCACAGCGAGAGGCAGAGGGAGGGAGGATGAGAGAATGAGATGGAAGGAAATTGTAAATTATTGCTGTCTTACTCTCCCTAGGACAGTAAGTCTGGTTGCTTTTTTTTCCTTCTCTCTCTCTCTCTCTTTTTTTTTGCATTTAAGTGGAAATAATTCAGGATAACTTACTTAATGTGTATCCTTACTCAACCAGCAAGATATCTGAGCATATATAGTGTATGTGTCCATATTATACCCTTTTTTGTGTGTGGCTGATATATAGAAAGTGCATTTTAATCTCTATATTGTCGATCTTGGCTGCCTGTCTCTGCATAGGTACAGAGAGTGTCAGTTCTAAAGAGTTGTAACCTAATGACATTTAACTTTGGTTTGATAAAATAATAATTCAGATTCTCTTCCCATTTTTTCTTCTCATCTTCTCCAACCCCAATAAAAATAAATCAGATTTGTCTCTAAATTCAAAAACCACAGTGGAAGGAAAATCTTGTTTAATTGATAACACATTAAAACTCTGTAGAACTTAAATGTTGAAAGTTGAGAGCTTTTGTGTTCAGATGGATGGGTGAATGTTAATCACACTAGTTTGGCTATGCTGCAAATAATTAAAAAATGAAAATTGCTATGATAAAACTGCCTATTGTCCTGCCTCTTTTTCTTAAAGAAGGTGGTAAAATTCATACAACTTTATGTCAGCTTGCTAGCTCCAAAAAGTTTGCTCTCCTCCCTCTCCCTCCTCAATATCTTTACATTGGGCTAGAAAGTGAATCTTGAATTTTGAGTTGCGTTGTGTTTGTGCTAAAATTCCTCTCCTTGTGAGGAATACATATAATCTAGAGAATTATATCCCTTGATTTTAATGTTTTCGTCAGTAATGCTCAGTTAAAAAAGAAATGTTTATAATTATTTATTTTTTAAAAATCACTATTAATTTACCTGTATTTAAATTTATTTGATAGGACAAACTCCAAATAAAATTTGTCCACATAGGAAAACATATTCCACAGCTTGTAACAAACATCTTACCCAGGCTTAATAAAAATGATATTTTTGTACTATAATGTTATTTTTGCCTAGGGGAGGGTAGTATTGTATACCAGAAAATGTTTTTTAAGTATTTCCATTTTCAAACTATCTTTATGCAAAACATTACACCTCCCTTTTCATATAAGGACATTGAAAACTCGTTGACTTTAACTGATGAGAAGTTTGATAACCAGAAGCAAAAGAATTGGAGGAGCAAGTGCCAGCTGTCCAGTTAGCCACTTGCTGACCCACTAGGGCTTGCAGAGTTTCCTTTATCATCATGTTCACTTTCAGATATTGCCACTAACTTGTTGGCCCTTGGCCCATGGAGAATTCAATTAGTGTAGTGTTTGCTCCAGTTGCTACAGAGAAAAATAAATGGAAACCAATGTCATCAAAGATCCAGATAAGTCTCCTTCCTTCTGAGGTTTGTATTGATAAGTATGGGAGCCCTTATATTTACTCTCTTTGGCAGTTTCTTCGTTGTTTCAGTCTGATGAGCCCCCTCCAGGAATTGCTATTTTTCGGAAGGACTAAATTTTACATTTGTGGGTCAGAGTTTTATAAATGTCTTTTTTAAAAGCAGCTTTATTGAGATATAAGGCCTGGTGCATGGATTTGTGCACCGGTGGGGTCCCTTGGCCTGGCCTTCGGGGATCAGGCCAATACCAAACCGGCTCTCCTACATCTCCCGAGGAGTCCCAGATTGCGAGAGGGAGGTTCTTGGGTGATGCACCCTGGAATCGGACTCCCTCCTCTCTGGTTCCAGGTGCGTCACCCGAAAACCGCAGCTGTCAAGTCACCACAGCTTGGCAGCTCCTGTGTTGAGCATCTACCCCCTGGTGGTCAATGTGTGTCATAGCTACCGGTCGGCTGGTTGAATGGTCAGCCGGTCGCTTATATATAAAATTCACATACTGTGCCATTCACTCATTGAAAGTGCATAATTCAATGCCATATTCATATAATTCTGGCATATTCACAGAGTTGCTCAACCATGACCATAATCTGTTCACACAGACAGTGTTTTAGAACATTTTCATCACCCCAAAAAGAAATCCCATATCCGTTAGCTCTAAACTCCTAGCTCCCTTCCTCTCATCCCATCTGCAGGTAACCACCGTTCTACTTTCTGTCTCCATGGATTTGCCTATTCTGGACATTTCCTATCAATGGAATCACACAATATGTGGTGCTTTGTGACTGGCAGATGTGCTTCTAAACATCTGCTGGGAGCTCTGACCTCTTTGGGAGTTCAGAAAGATGCATGTACACACAAATATTGAGAATAGTGTTGGGGCAATTATCCCTCCCAGAGTTCATGGACCCCCATTTAAGAGCACCATTCACTTGGCAGAAACATTGTCTGTGTGAACAGGAAGATTCAGTCTTCACTATCCTAGAGGTTTTCCAGTGGTATTTATTTTCTTCCTAAATCCATTTCAGTAAGGGAAAAGACCAGGAGAGTGTACCTATTGATTTCAAAAACAACACATGATCATTCAGTAATTGCTGGGATTCGCATTTAAGTCACATATTTGTTACTGTAAAATTGTACATAAATAAAATTGTACAGCCTAAAATAAATTAGGATGGGTCTAAAAGAAGTAAAGATTATGATTCACCTCTGCTATAGCAAGGTAAAAGGAGAGAAGACTTATTCAAGTTTTGGCAGTCCCTTAGGATTCTTTTCAAGTTGGTTGATTGGTCGGTGAATGAATGAATAAATAAGTGAAAAGCATAAGCAGAGCTCCAAATATGATTTTTAGGGACCCAGGGATTGCCTTTTTGCCAGCCATTGGTCACCTTTTCTCTCTGCCTATTAACACACTATTTTTTCCCTGCTAGCTTTCCGTAAGCTGACTATATAAGTACAAGACAGCTTGTCTTACTCTGTTCAAGCTTGGTATGTATCCAAGCCTACCTCTGAAGCCCTAATTGTTCCATTTTTAGACCAGAATCTTCTAGCAGCCACAAAGCAGTCTGGCATGTTTTGCAGACGTTGTTTGCCAAACAGAACTTGTGCCATTGCGGCCAGCCCATCAGGTCATTCTCAAGATTGTTTCTCACACAGACCTTCCCATTTCCTACTTCAGACCATCTGACATTCTGAGCTTCCAAGAAAGCTGCCTGGAGAGAAGCCCGCGCGGACAAATGTCTTTCCTCTGTGGTTTGTTCCAGAGGGGAGTCACAATACAGTTCAAACCCATCAAATTTCAGTTCGTGGGGGGAAATATCTTGCTAGATTATGCATGTTGTTTTTCAATGGACCTTTACTGTTTGTTTTCTTTTCTTTATTACTCCCTCCCTGCTTTGGTTGTTTTCTTTTGCACATTCATTTTTTTTTTTACCCTGGGAATCTCATTTTTATCTTAAGAGCTACAGAATTTGTTGGAAAACCAATTTTACACACACAATGAATCTTTATCTCCATATTATTATAAGAAAGAAGTACTAGGGGATACATGGGACAGAAAGCACAATATATGTATTTCTCATATTCAGCTATAAGCCAGGGTCTAATTCTGTCTTCAGATTGATTAAAATGAAATATTGGGTTTTGCAGCACTCATGCAGGAGTGGGTATATACCTGGAGCGCAAAGCCGTCCTTCAGACATCATCACTTGCTTCCATCACTGCCTCCGTTTTGTAACTTGAGGGCTGCCAGAAAAACAAGGATGACTTGGGGTCAACCTGAGCTGCCTTTAGTAGGTTAAAAGCCAAGGTTGTGGCAACTGGGATTCCTCAGTTCAACAACATCCTCGTGAGTCTCTTCCGGTACCAAAGGGAATATGAATCAGGTTCCCCCCACCCCCCATCCCCTCTTTTTCACAGTGTCAAATACAAAAATAAAAACTGTAAAAATCTGGAAAAAAGAAGAAGTTTATATTTGTGGCAGGAGACAAGTACGTACTTCAAAATTGACCTCCTGAAATAAGGTCAAGTGGAGTTCCTTTGCTTTAGTGAAGAAGTTGTTGATTCACAGAAGCCTGTGAGAGGAAAAGTGTAGCCACACAAGGACTGCAAGGATTACCCAGGTGTCAGCTGACATTAGTTTGTCTTTTGAGATTTAAATAGATGGTTTGACAACATGTCCTGTTGGAGATCCAAAGCTCTCACCAAAAATGCAGTTAATTTCTGGGTATGTGTGTCTTTTTTTGTTTGTTTGTTTTTGGGCTGCCCTAGTTCTAAGGGCTTGCTTCCAGTGACTTCCCAGTCCCCACATTAACTACACTCTATCAGTTTTTTTCCTGGAAATCTCTAAATGCCATAGCAACCTAGGTATGGAAGAAAACCCTTGCTTCCATTCCCTCCACTCCTAAATTGCTCATATAAGACATGTTTTGTTTTTTTTTTAAATATATTTTATTGATTCTTTACAGAGAGGAAGGGAGAGGGAGAGGGATAGAGAGCTAGAAACACCGATGAGAGAGAAACATCGATCAGCTGCCTCCTGCACACTCCCCACTGGGTATATGCCCACAACCAAGGTACATGCCCTTGACCGGAATCGAACCTGGGACCCCTGAGTCCGCAGGCCGACGCTCCATCCACTGAGCCAAACCGGTCAGGGCATAAGACATGTTTGAAGAACTTTGTTGAAGGTTTAGAAGCAAAGAAAGTTTAATTTACAGTGATACACGCAACTTGATAATGGATATTACATGAACATATTCAGGGAAGTTTTCTGATCTCTTAACACCAGAAATTTCTGATTACAGTACTTTTCTCTGAAATTACTTCTTTTTCTATTCTACATCCCTCTCATTTCTTCTCTCTTTCTCCCTACCCCCTAGTTTCTATGTTTGCTCATGAAGAGTAGTTTAGTACTTTTTTTGGGGCTGTTGTTTTTATCTTCCAGTTGGGCTCATCTTCCACATGCTAGTTGGTATATGAAAGGGTTTCCTATTTGACGATGGTGTACTCTTTAGCATGAATGCCACTGCATGCTATAAAAAGTCACTTGGCTACAGAGCTCCCCAAGGACTGAGGATGATGAAGGCAGAGAAAAATCAAGCCCGCTCCCCCAATAACTTTGGAGGGAATCCTGCCATGTTTCCTTGAATAGTTCTACTTGTGACACTAGCGGTGACATTTATAGTTTTATATTAGTGTCAGTGAGCTGATTGAAATCACCGAAATATTTCTATTGGAATTCTTAGAGTAAAAAATATTTTTTTCCTCCAAAAATAGGAAGCAATTGAAGTTGCAGAGGAATAAAAAGGAACTATTTGAAGTTTCCAGAAGTATATACAAAACGGTGTTTTTGGATCCTGCTAATAAATAAAAATGATGTCTGTGGAAGTTAATATTAAGGATTTCTTGGGCTGGTTATGAAACTTTATAAATGAATAAGTAAACAAATCTTGTGGATGACAAAAATCAAAGAAAAAAATCCAAATCCATTTGAAATATAATTTCAAACCATATTTCTTACAAAATGAAATTTCAGCCAATATAAAGTAGAGAAATGATCAATGTTTAAAAATTCACAAACCTTTAAAAAATAGTATCTCTTAGCTATTACTAGATTATCTCCACAGTTATAACATGACAAGGAAATAATGAATAAAAGTATAAAGATAAAAATAACATTTTATTATTAGAATTAAATGAAAGCAGATCCCAGGCAAAATTTTTGCTCTGGTGAAAATAGATTGTTAGACTCAGCTCTGCCTTTTTGTGTTTTTATTCTCATCAACCTATATCTAAAATTTATCTTAGTGGGGTTTCTGATTAGGTAAAAAATCAAATGTGGAAAATCAGAATTCAATGTTTTCTACAGCCTAAATAACACTATTTTCATGTGCAATTTAGATTCATTTTGCTTGCCAGAAGCCTACTGGATTTCATCTGTTTTTCTACAGTGGTGAAGCTTCAATCTCTTGGTTTGTGAATCTTGGTAGGAATTAATTTTGGATTAGCCAAGTTTTTATGATGTTATCAGATATTTCCTAATGATAACCCCTGGGACATTTCACCCAGCCTATCTCCACATGAATATTTCACATTGGTGAGAGTGTGAAATACAAGGCTTAATCTCTTGTTCAAACATCTTGAAAGGTCTAGACATTAAATATATGCACCTTCTTTGGATAGGGCTCCAATGGTGTTGAAAGCTAGTTTAGTTTGGCATGCAAAACAGCTGATGGATCTGTACCTTTGACACACATATTTTCTACTGTACAGGAGGGTTTCTTTGGAAGGTCTGTTGTAAAATAATACAAAGTGAGATCTGTAACAGAGCTTCAGTGCTTTTAATAGAACACATAAAGAAAATGGGATTACTTGAGAGTTTACTGTTAAACTGAAAACTATAACAAAGTTGGTTTGGTAGAAAGCTACCATTTCCTGTGTCTACATCTGGTTTTTCAAAACCTTTGAATATGTTTTCTCTCTCCAGGTATGTAGATGTATGTGTACATATGTGTGTGTGTGTGTGTGTGTGTGTGTGTAGGTGTTAATTGTTGCTAACAGATGTTTGTTTAGTTGACACATCCAGTGTACAAAGTTTTATTTATGGTCAGGGAAGATAGAGAAACAATAGCAGCTACAACACAAGTTATCAAATATTGTATCTGCCATGCCTGCTCCAATATAAATACTTCTAGAGAGAGATGATGGAATGTCTGTCAGTCACAAGAAAGTCCCAACCTTAGTGTGAATGGTATGTATGCTCATGCTCATTTCCAATGTCTGTAATAGAAGTATTTGAATTCTTCTGCAGCATTATAAAAGACAGAACTCATGTCCAAAGCTTTCAGTTCTTATTCTGTTCATTAAATATGGCATTCATTCTTCTGGACTAACATTCTTTCTTTGTATTGGAAGTGTCAGGTAGCTTTTCCTTGACTGAAAGATGCCTTGCCTTAACCCTGTAGAATACATCGTTCATCAAAATGCTCATGAATGTATCTGTTTGCATGTTGTCTTCAGTGTGCGTTGTTGAGGGGAAGTTTTCATCCTAGTGAATATGAGCATGAGTGCTCCTCTCCCAGTTGGGAACCTGTAATTCAAATAAGCTATTTGACCCATAAGAAAAGCTGCACAGGAAATCACTCATGGAAGTCACTGTATTTTTCACCTGTGTTAGAAGAAGATGGATATGCACTGGCTGTAGCTTCTAGACTAGTGGTTCTTAACTTATTTTGGGTCATGGATTCCTTTGGGGAACACACACACACACACACACACACACACACACACACACACCCTACCTCAAGTTTTACAGAGTATTTCAGAGGATTCTTGCTTTCCCTGAGACTCATCAATGATCCTATTAAGACTGAAGCATCCAGGTTAGAGAACCCACACACTGAACATTCTGCATACTAAGATAAAAATCCTTTTTAAAAAATTATTATGCAATTGAGTGACCATTATAAGTTACCACTAAACCTTGTTTCTGTTGGGTTTTTACCACTCCCTCTTCATATCCTGCTTTTGCATCTTTTCCGTTTTTTCTCTGATTTTTATCCTCCTCTCACTCAAAGCTTTGTCCCAATCAGGATGTTTGACTCTGATTTCTATCCAGGTTTTTTTTTTATTCCATTTCTCTACATTTGAAATCTCTTTTCCATTCCTACTCAACTATGCTTTTCTCCATCTGTTTCCCACATGCCTTGTTCCTTTAGGGGACTTGACAAATTAGATCATGGTGCTTAGAGGAAACAAGCTTTAGAATAGTTACATAATTTTGGTAGCAGTCACTGTGTGGTGTGCCAAAATGTAATGATCCCAGTTTTATTTTGTCACTATCAAAATGCAAAGAAAGAAGAGGGGGAAGATGTGGTGGTGACATTTTACAGGCACACAAGTTTTGATGTAAAATAAAGAATATTGATTTTTATCCAAAAGGTTTAATATTTAATAAGTCACTCTGCTACATGAATCATGATTCAGGAAAATCAGTTTTCAAGGGTGTTTAATGGGATCTTTTAGTTTTAGAGGTGCAAGTCTGAGTACCCATAGTCGGTCTTTAAGTTATTTAATGCTATGCCACTTTTTAAGTAGACTCTGTTGAAACCAATGAAAATGAAAGCCAATGAAGTGTCCATTTCAAGGTATACCTTAGAATTAAGCAAGTTAAATCAATGGAAATCAATAGAATGTTAGGAGAACCAAGAAAACTACCTGGCAGGAGAGCAGTGAAGTAGTGAATTAACTTTTCATGCCAGAATCAGTATATTTCCACTGCAGTCCTAGGGCTTCAGGGCTCACTCGGGTGAATAATCTACATGTGATTTCTTTACTTTAACAACTTAAGGCCAATGTTATTATAAAATTGCTGTGTGATACTGTCTACTATAGGGCTGGAGTAGGAACAGAACTTGCTTTCTTAAACATAGGCTCCATCGGGCCTGACACCCAGGTATGGGTAAAACTTCCCTAAGTGTAAAGATTCCAGCTCTTGCTCATTTTTGAGAAATGCTTGGTAGAGTTTCTCTGTTGAGATTTTAGTCAATAGGTAATTGTGACTCAATTTATTGAATTTTGAACATTATTTTGATAACATTTATATACCTACTATCTAAACAGTTCAAATATTAGGTTAATGAAACACTACATGGGCTAAACAGGTTTTGATTTAATTTTATTTTAGTTCATGTTTACTAAAAAAAAAAGAAATGACAAGAAAATAACGTGGAGAATTTAGGCTACATATAAAGGGTAATTTGATAATTGTTAAAATCACACCAACATAATGCTTAATATGAACTTTTTTCTAGAAGTCTTGAAACTATAACCATGGTTTTTCACTTGTCTGGGATGGTTTAACGTGGCCTTGCCAAAATTCTGGAGAAATTAGTAAGCTTTTAAAAAATATATATTTTGTTGATTTTTTCACAGAGAGGAAGGGAGAGAGATAGAGAGTTAGAAACATTGATGCGAGAGAAACATCAATCAGCTGCCTCCTGCGCACCTCCTATTGGGGATGTGCCCGCAACCAAGGTACATGCCCTTGACCAGAATCGAACCTGGGACCCTTCAGTCTGCAGGCCGACGCTCTATCCACTGAGCCAAGCAGGTTAGGGCTTTTTTTTTTTTTTTTTTTTTTTTTTTAATAATCTGTTTTAAATAGTGGAAAATTGATCAAAACGTTAAAATGTTCTGAGTTATAGATGTTGATTTCTAGGTTGCCTATGTACATTTTATATTGCTTATGTGAGTTCTTTGCAAGAAATTTTGTCTTTCCAAAAGATACTTTATATTAGACATGGAGATAAGAGAAGGGGCCTATGTCCTATGCAAAAGTACAGCGTCATTCCTACCTTTTACTGTCTTTGTAAATTATTTCTTTGTATGTCTCTGTAATTAAAAATCTTACATGTACAGACTTGGTGCAGAGTACAACGCCAAAGACAATAAGACCAAAGGAGGAGCTATGACATAAGAAACAAAAAAAACTTCCTTGATTATATTGAGGAAAGTAAAAATATTTAGATTTTTGCAAACTTCCTAATTAATTAAGCTAAAAAGTAATCTTTACTCTCTACTTCAGAATTGGCTGTAGAAGGCGACCCTCTTTTAAATACCCACCAATAATATGTTATGTCAGTAGATGAACTAGTGTCCCAGAAATGGGCAAATTGAGGCCTGGTTGTTTTATGCTGTAAGGGTTAGTATATAGGCTATACTCTCTTATAAAAATTTTTCACTGTGTATAACTACTACACTTATTGCAGTTATTTTTGGCCTAAAAAGTGGCAGTTTTGTCTTTCTACCTAATTCTATTAGATATGCTTTGCAAGCTATAAATGTTGATCCATCTCTTGCTGTAGGTTCTCAATTTTAAAATAGAGGTAACAATTATACTTTCCTCATAAAGTTGTTGTGAGAATTAAATGGGATAACAACAGAGCAACTTGCTTAGTACAATGCCTAGTACCGTAAGTGCTCAGGATCTTACTATTTATCACTATTGTGATTAAGATTTAAATAAAGCACAAATAACCTACTGTATTTGTTTGGACAATATTACTACCAAGTTAAAAAAAAGACATCTCCATCCCCCTGCCCCCTTGTTGGCTTGAAATACCATAATAATGACTGGATAATGAATTAAATGTGTCCTCAGTAAAACTACTTCTGGGTTTTGGTGTAGAGGACAGTTGTCCAATCCAGTTCTCTATTGCTTAGTAAATATCTATTACCTGGTATATATTGAATTGCATTGAACTGAGTTTCTCTTACATTTCAGAGCAATTTCTAATTTCACCTTATTTTTTAAAGAAACATCATTATAACAGATATAAATAAATTAGGAGACATAGGAGTGTGTTTTCAAGATACTTTCAAAAGATGGTCACAGTAAAAAAAACACCTCATAAAATAGTAACTATGTTATCGTAAGATATACTGAAATGCATTATATAGGCAAATGGAGTCCTTGGGGGCAGAGGGATGCAAGGGGAAGAGTTTGGCAGCTTCTCAGACCTGTACAAGGACACTTCAAGAACCATGCTGAGGATGACCTTAGTCAGCCTCCATGAGCTCTAATTGGTTCTCCTTCCATTTCAGCCCTTGTCAGAGAAGGAAAGCCTGCCCAATAGGAAGGGGCTGTGCATCCGAAACTCTTCTATTAAAGAACTAAACTGGGTTTTTGGATTCTTGCTATTGGTGGAAATACTTTGTAAACACTTTATATGGTATATTATTTAAATTTGGACAAATATTAAATTAGGCATTAATTTCCTATGCATATAACTTTTATCCTATACTAGAGGCCCAGTGCACGAAATTCATGCACTCGTAGAGTCCCTAGTGGCAGCCAGCAACCTCTAGGGACCCTACCAGTATTTATGAATATTGTGCACAGGGCCTCTAGTATAACTATAAAAATAAGCTAAATTTACAGATTACTATAAAAACCATTAAAGCTTAATTTAACATTAATTTAATGTTCTATATGAAACTAAAGGGCTGATGGTGGTTTTAATCATGGGAGAATATATTTTATATTTGATATTTTACTTATTATGTTGATTCTTTGGGTTTTAGCCTGATGGGATTATCATTTTAATACTTTTTATTATCATGGTTATTTTTATTTTTACACATGGAATTTATTTTAAACCACTGATCTATCATTTTAATGAGCCAATCAATTTGACAGTGTTACTCAAAGCACAATATTGAAAAAAAATTAGATACACTTTTAATGAAAAAATTTTCAGTATTTTTACATTTCTTGAAATGAATTGTTACAAGTTCTTATGTTAAATATGGGAGTCTCCCTATTAATTTTAGATGGGAATACTACAATGAACTGTTACATTAAAGCTCTGGAATTTGGCTTTTCTTTATTATTGTGTGCCATGTGATGGTTCCATTTTCTCACCATTTTCCTCCATTCCACTTTTCAGGAAACTTTTGTTCCTACAATCTCCTATCAAGTCATTGGGTAAGAACCTATCATTACATATTAAGTTGACCTTTGCTTTTTTCTCAGATGCTAGCGATTAAAGGAACACATTAATCTACCACACTATCATTTTCATGATGATGAACCAAAAGCTCAATTTGTTAATTAACTTAAGAATCTATGTCTTACCTGTGAAAATGGCTCCCACTTGATAATTATCACTCTAAAAGTGAAATTTTGCCTTTATAGTATATAGAATTCCATAGAAATATAATGATAGCTATAGCATGATAATTTTACGTTTGGATTTTTCAATTTTGTAAAACTTCAGAGTAGCACATGAATATGTTGTTTGAAAGAATGCATTGAGGAACAGGGAATAAAGAGAATTGAATTTGAAGAAAGTTTCACTGTAAATGGATGCATCTGCTACCCTGACTATATTTAGAGTTGATTTTTCAAAAGAAAAGTGTGGATGTATTTGTTACAAAAGGTAGTGATTTTCAAAGCATTTAAAAATTGAGGTAACTGCAAATTATTTCAGCATAAGAAACTTCAATGACTGAATCCTGCTAAATTTGTCAATTGATAATTTTTTTTCTATTTTATTGCTAATTTTAGTTGTTTCCTAAGCTTCTCATAAATACCCTAATTCTGGTAGTAAAGTTTTTACTCTGAGGCATTGATGTGTGTGTGTGTGTGTGTGTGTGTGTGTGTGTGTGTGTGTTTAAACAGTGATTTCATTTGAAGGAGCATTCAGAAGTATCAGAAAACTCATAGGCCAGTGGTAGCTCTGCTACTTACTAACTCATAAATCTTTGAAAAGTCAGTCTCTCTCACCCTCAATTTCCTTACTGATAAAGTGGGACTAATATTACTAGTGATGAGGAAATAGTGTACAATGATTGCATTTGGAAAGGCTAAATCTTATGTGTATACATACATGTTATTACATTAAATAGAGATTCTCAATGCTAATCAAATGGATTTAAAATCTTTAAATGGGTTTGCAATCATCAAGATTCTGCAATTCTTCCATTTCCATTCTATATCTCCACTCATTATTCCATCCTTCAACTGTGTCATTTAAAATGTTATTATACGTCAGATCTCGGAAACTGCAGGCTGAGTCCTGCCTACCACCTGTTTTTGTAAATAAAGTTTTATTGAAATACAGCCATGCTCACTGGTTGACTTAGTGTTTATGGCTGCTTTTTTCACTACAGTGGCAGTTGAATAGTGACAGAAACTATGTCATGGAAAACCTAAAATGTTTACTCTCTGGCTTTTCACAGAAACATTATGGTACCCCCTCCCCTGTTACATGTTACTAAAGTCCAGGGCCAATTATAATCCAGTCCTAAATCCTTGATCGATAATGTAATTTTGTTTAAGATCCATACTCTTCTGTAAGGAACCAAGTGGTCCCGGGCGTCCCCTCTTGGTAGGCAGCACCCTCACACATCTTCTTCTAATCCATGAGTTCAGAGATGTGGGTATCTTGAGATCTTTTATTTTTTTCTTGCTCCTTTATTGGCTTCATTATTTAAAAGAATATTCTTAGTGACTTGAATGATGTTGATGAAAATTTTGGTTGCAAATCTAGGCACATTTTAAATCCAGTTTATTATCAGGTTATAACAATGCATGCAGGATACTGTCTCACAAGTTTTAAACCTAAAATGGCAAATCGAGTAATGTAAATTACTAACCCAGCAAATAGATAATGTGGAAAGATAAGATACAGAGAATAAGTTAATTTTAAATGTACTTATCTATTTTTCCCATTTCCAGATTTTGATATGTTTAAGGTTTTAGACTTCATATGCTATATTCATGCGAATTTGGAAGTAACTAGTGAGAGAGATGGGGGATTTGGCAGTCTCGGCAAATTTACTTTCCACTAATTTAGAAAAGTCAGAGGTGTCTCATTTAAAATATAGAATTTTAGAGCTGAAACAGACCTCAGAGATCAGCATTTCCCAACCTCTTTTGACCCATGAACCATTTTCATATTAATTTATAATCTTGTCAACCCTCTTAGGAATTTTTAAGACCAGTTCATCATTTTTGTGTGGTATATTATGAAGAGGTAATTATAAGTGAAAACTATTTTACCTTAGATTAGTACATTATTAATGATTATATTATAAATTTTATTTAACACAGTCATTAATGATTGTATATGTAAACAAATTGCTTTTTTTCATTTAATGATTGGGTAAATACTTTTTAAATTCACAAAGAAAGTACTAAAGGAAAAAATAAATTAGCAAAAAAAATGGAGTTTGGAATTGAAATGTAGGTTAACATAAAGAGGCAAAATTGCTTTCATGATCTGATACCTAAAATTCTTAGATTTTATGCTATAAAAATTAATTAATTTTATAATTTTCATTTTTGTGTTTTAATGATGAGATCAGGGAGATTGGTGTTTCCCTTTTCCAAAGAAATATTGACTGAAAAGTCCCAATGAAAAACCAAATGGATATAATTGTGTGTGAATTTTATTTTAATATTTTTCTATTGGTAGACATATATTGATATGCTATGTAAGAATTTTGATCAGATAAATACATTCTATGAGCCTTTTGAGGCAATTTTGCACAATTATTAGTTTTAATCTCTTCCTGAAGCTTCATTTCAGTTTCCTCCCCACTTTCTTTGGCTTTTGGTATTAACCAAGAGTCTGTGATAATTATGCATTAATCTCCCCATGACCATAAACGAAGTCATTTAAGACTGTGATGGTCAAGGACCTGTGGTAGTTGTCTGGAGTGTGGGTCCAGAGCATACTCATCACCATTGATTGACTTGATGCTCATTCCACATATGCTTGGAGGCTCTCAAACCATCCAATTGAAAAGGAAAGGGTTTTTCAATTATTATTTCATTTAGTTATTTTACAAAGGAATGGAAATAGATACTATTGACAAGAGCCCCATGGTTTATTCATTTTAAATACCAGGAAACTGGAACTAAGAGAAGTGAAATGGTATTCCCAAGTTCATGCAGCAGCCCAATGACTGAGCCAGGCCTAGAACACAGGGCTCCTGACCCTCGATGTTTACCACTCATATGTTTTGACTGAACCATCTAGCATCCTGCCACCTGAATGCATATGTTTAAATGATGGTGTTGTGCCCTGCACAAGCAAGTGCGGTAGACCTGGTTGTGGTTTTTGATTGGTGGCTCACCAACTAATTCACCCCAAAATATGTATTGTGTTATTCAGCAGAAGGAAGCCTATCCAGTTATTTCTTAGACATCTCTTTGGATGATATTGATTCTGAATGTGCCTTCTTTTATGATATACCAATATTATAATGGTAATTATTTGTGTATAAGTTCAGTTACAGTGAATATTCCACGGATATTGCTTTGTAACAAAGGGTATTGAACTAACAAACTATTTATTGGGAGCAAGCCATTGACTAAACAAATTTACAAAGTGACAAAAATTTTGAGGGTATGGTAGTGCAGTAGATTTTCAGCAAAAATTAAAATTTCCCAAAACAATGTGGAATAATTAATTTTCATCATTGACATAAATTCAGACTAAAGATTAAGTGAAGTCTATTCTAGCATACAACCTATTGGTCATTCCAGTGGAATTCCATTCAAAGACGTAAGTGTCCATTTGTAAAGTTGCTTTTGTCATGATTGTTTTTCCTACAGATTATAATGAAAGGATCCCCTTGGGTGTCTTCAGTTGATTGATTACTGACTGTTCATTTATTCAGTATATATTTACTGATTTGTAGTCCTTCTCCTCCATTGTTAAATCTATCAGATTATGTTATCACCCAACTCAAGGCTATGCTGTCATCATGTTGGAGATTATTTTAAACCAATCTATTACTATCAATAAGAGTGGAAGGTTTTATGTTTGTAAGGTAATACATTTAGTGGCTATCCTATAGTGAAGAAGAAAAGCTAGCATATGAAAGGATGCAAAAGATTAGAAAGCATTTATAAATTTAGTCAAACTCTGCATCTTCATGAAATGGGAATACAACCTGGCTTTCTATATTTAGGTTTTTTGCAAGCAAAATTCTAGGATTATAAGGAAAACAAGATCTTAGCTAACCAATCAGCAATGACTCTATTATCCAGTACTTCTTTCTTCTACTCATTACTGCTTGCTGCACTCATTTTTGGTGGAGTCACATTGTACCTGGGCACATTCTCAAAGAGGTACTTCTCAAATAGATTTGGAGAAATATTATGACCCCTTTTAAACTTTTATCCAATAAAAACTGTATTTATCAGCACCAACACTCAAAGCATCCAAGGTTGTAATTAATAAAATAGTCCCCGTGCTCATTGTTTAATTCTCTATGATCAATTGTTATGATAATTATTTGGGAAAATACATTTTCTGGACTTGGCATAGTAACATTTTGACATTTTGGAAGAAAGTCATTTGTTTTAAGACTTTTGCCCCAAATCCTAATTTAACACTATGCTCTTGGGTTATATCATGAGCCAAGCATCTCTGTACTCCATGTGGGGTTAGCTGGACCAGGAATTGAACCTGTGACGTTTCAGTGTACCGGGCGACATTCCAACCAAGCCACACTGGCCAGGGCTAAAGCATATTCTTAAATATATTGTGTAAAACCCTAACAGTTTATCCCCTTTTCCATGATTAAAAGCCATGAAGAACTAAGTGGGAAATTTAGGTTATAAAATGGAGTCTTAATTATGTAAAGTTTATAGGGGAGTCCCCACCATGAATCACAATGTCATGCTGAACGTACTACCCAAAATTAGTTACCTTCGAATAATATAACCTATTCTTTGACCCCCAAATGGAGTGCAGAAAGAAGGGCGTATACAATATAAAATCAGGCTTCTCTTCCTGCCTCTTTACTATCTCAGTGGGAGTCACCAATGGCAGATTATTCACGTGGCTATGTTGCAGAATCGTAGATTTTTAATACCTCCACTACTGAGTATAAACATAACATTTAAATAAAAATAATGCAGAGTTATTTATCCTCACCAAATCTTCTCTGTCCTGTAGAGAATGTGAGCTGTCTCTTTAATAATGCAAAGGAGTAGTAAATTTCAAGCTGAGGATGGGCAATAACAAGGAGAGTGATCTCCACACTGCCCTAATGTCAGTGGAGTGCCTTAGGAGAACACCTTATTAGTTCTAACAGGCTGGTTAGCGCAGGGTCACCTCTGCATCCCTCTTCCCCAGCAGGGTCACTCATCTCTGGCCTATATTTGGGAGGAAAGAAGTGAGGGGGAGGGGAAGGAATATATTTAGAGCTTCTCTCATCTCCCCAGCATTGAGAGCTGTTTATTTTTATTTGTTGTCCAATTGTGTTAATCTCCTTCTCTTTCTCCCCATCTCTTCCCATTCTCTCCCTCCCTAGCTGCCCATTCTTCTCTAGTACTATGTCTGCATGTATTCTCTGTTGAGTTAAAACAGAGCCCTATCAATGTACTTTCCCCCTCTTTTTATTTTATTTATAGAAATCATCTGAAATAAGTGTAGTTTATAAATCTGTATTTAAGTGATTATTTACTGCGCTGGAAATATTAACTGGGAAAGGGACCCACCATAGCTAAGCTTCCAATTAACATGACTAGCTGAAAAAAAGGAGGTAATATAAGATATACATTTAAGCATCTTTAACTGTCTTTAAAAAATGAGATCTATATATCAATATATTTAGTAAATTAATCACATTTTAGAATTGCGCTTAATACATTTTCACAAAAGAAAAAGATTAGCTTCTTTTTAAAAATGTTTTTTTGTGTGCTGTCTTTGATTTTTTTCATCATAGCTACCAACATCAACCCTTTCTCCTCCCCAGCCCCCAGCCCCTAGCCCCCAACCCCATCCCCCATCCAAAAATGAATGCAAAGAAATACTATTAGGCTGTCTGGTTATGTATTTTTTATGAGGCCATACAAGACGCTGCCTGACCCCTTGCAGCTCATGTTATAAGCACACTGAAGATGCTTTTCATTTAGGTTTTGCTTTTCAGCCTGGGTGACCTCTATTAAATAAAAAAAGGAGGCGGGGGTTGGGGGGAGGCCTAATATGTGACCCCAGGGACTAGTCGCTTCAAGGATTACATTTAATTCATATGATAATATTGAAATATAATGTTCCTGTGTCTAATGTTTTGGTTATTTTCTCTTTCTCTTTATTTCAGAGATTCATTGATGAGTCTTGTCATAGATGCTTTTCATCAATTTTGGGTAGAGAGCTGTAACTTGTACATTAGGGTCAGATTCTTAAAATTACCTTTTCTTTCTCCTTTTTGAATTCAGTCCATGGATACAAAACATACCTCTTTTTTGTGTGTGAGAGACACAGAGAAATTAATTTTTCTGATGTGTGTCTGCCAAGAGTTCTGTTTCAAATAAAGAAACAGTTTTTACTTAGCATTTCCTTAACCGTGCTCAACAACTGATCCCCAAGTTTTTTATTAGTGTGAATACTAACATCACTAACATCTAACTCCCTTCCTTCCTTCCTTCCTTCCTTCCTTCCTTCCTTCCCCTGCAAAGTCAGTTGTACATATTTAAGCATATTCTCTTATATGTGATATGTGTCTAGCTAAAGACCAACACTTGGATCCTCGTGCATGTGTGCTGTAATACATATTTTTATATTGCTTTTATTATTATCCTGCATTTTATAATGCCCCTATTAGTTACTGAATACTCGCATAAATTTTAGGGACTTATAATTTCACCATATCTTTTTTTCCTTTTACCTTGAAACATTGTTCATACTATTTAAGTTCAGGATTAATGTTCAAAACCAATTTGCAAAAGCATCCCTCTGGCCAGTTTTTAGACTAATAATTTTATTAAAGTTTCTCACAACATTGGATGCCTTTTTGTCTTTACTAGTTGAAACGAACAGGTTGAAAATGGAATTGAACTACATGCCACCCTTTGTATTTTGGAGATGTTTTTATTCCTTTCACTTAACAGACTAGCACTTAATTTCTTTGAATCAGCTGCTGTTCCTCAGAGCTGTAGTGGTTCACTTGTCTTGGAAGGCAGGTTCCTTGGAGGGATAGTAACATTTCAACAGAGCTAATAAAGTCAATTAGGATAATATTATACAGTAGGCCACTAGAAAACCAGGGCATTTTGCATGAATCATTCTATGTTTTTAATTCATACCAATTTTTTACTTCATAAGGAATATTTAAAGACAGCTATTATTGGTTACATTAGCTTACATATATATTATTTAATTGAGTTTTTCTTTTCCTTTTTTTTGTTGCAAGAAAGAGAAAGCAAGAAAATTTGTGGACATGTGCATACATTTTCATTACCACAAAAGTACTGATGAAAACTGATCATAGCTGGGAAATTCACTGCAGTAGCTGAAACCCCATCTCAAGCCTGTCCCTTATTTCCCAGGTATTGCCACAAATGTGATTCAGCAAATAAAGCCCCTAGCTGCATGGCCCCCTCTGCAATCAGAGAGCAGCAAAATGGATCAGCAGTGGGGTTTTCACAATGTCTCATAATTTTCCTACAATTGTTTGCATCACAGTCTTAACATTTTTGACATCTGGGTTACTGGTGAAAACGTGCATATGTCCCTGTGTATACATATAGTACATATATTTTTGTCTTGGTTAGTCACTGTATGTGCGAGGGATGTTTTAAAAACAGAGACTCCAGGTTCTCCTTTGTAAAGCATTAAGCTGTGACCCTCCCCTCCTCTCTTCCCTCCCCCTGTAGCCCTGGACTTCATGATGCCTTCTTGACTGCTAGCTGAACATGGAGATGTCTTTTTATTTTTTTTATAAACCCAGTCACAACACAGAAAGAGGAGGAGGAGGAGGAAGAGAGGGGGGGAGAGAGCGAGGGAGAGAGAGAGAGAGAGAGAGAGAGAGAGAGAGAGAGAGAGAGAGAGAGAGAGAGAGAAAGAAAGAGGGACAGAGTGAAGTAAAAACCCTGAAGGATGGTTCTCAAAAATTCTAAAGGAACCACAGGGAATTCCTTTTAAGAGCAACAGAAAGCAAGCTAGCTGAGGTAAGGCAGATGTGGACAGCCTTTCTTTTCTCCTCTTTTCCTTCCTTCCCTATCTCTGTATCTTAATGTGTATGTCTCTCTTCGTTCTCCTTCTCTCCTCATATTCTCTCTCTCTTGTCCTTTACATTCAGATGTACTGTCTCCCCCCCTTCCTATTCCTCCCTCCCTCCCTTTCTCCCTCTCTTTCTCTCCTCTCTCCCTCTCCTCTTCCTCTTCTCTAAAGCTGTTTCTTTATGGTTCTGGGAGGGTAGGTGGGTTGGGGAGCTACCTAACTTCTTTCCTGCTTAAGCAATCTGAGAATGGAACTCATGTGAATATGCAAATAGGACTGCCTGGGCCGCATTGCTGACACGTGTATGTGTTGTATCCTTCTCCCCACCTCCCTGTCTTAGCGTCTGATCTTCAACAGATTGCTGTTGTTTCTTGTGATCACCAGCACAGCGTGCAGGAAAGAGAGATTGGGGGGGGGGAGGAGGTGGGGATTGGAGGGAGTGTTGTGGGGCTGGAAGGCAGGAAATCAGACATGATTGCTGTGACTTTTTTATATTAATGTGAGGCTTTTTTTCCTAGCTCATTTGCATGTCAAAGTGGTGGAGGTGTGAGGGCAGAGATTAGTATGGAGATGACATAATGATGCAATGAATTAAATGTGATCACTTCTCAAGCGGGGGTGAAGGGGGGGTGGAAAGCAGCGAGGTGAGGAGGGGGAGCCAGCGAGACAGACGGAGTGAAAGAGCAAGAGGGGAGCGCTGCTTCTGATCTTCACCACACAGTTGATTGATGTCACCAGCGAGCAGAATGCATCTTTTTATTGTGATGATGGTGACGGTGGTGGTGGTGATGCTGATTGCCATGATTACACTTATCGTTAGTGTGAAATTTGAATTTTAAGTGGTCAGTGCTGGAGCTCCAGTGCACGTGATTGTTTGGTTCATCAGTGCAAACCCTTTACTGTCAAAATTTAACACTATTCCACGTTTGCTTTATTTAAAAAGGAAGATGCAACATACCGGAAAGAAATGACTAATTTGAGATGTTACACAGTGGGCTTTTTTTTTTCCCCATGTAGCTTCAATTTTATTTTGCATATGAAAAAAAGAGGGGGGCGAGATTAAAAACATTTTTATTATTACAAAAAAAATCTTTCACTGGATCGGTGGTGTGGCGAGGGTTTCAACCCTCGACAATAAAGAAAATGCAATTTCATCTCTGACATTCAGTGTTATCTCCCTTTAATAACAAAACCAAACCAGACTGATTACTGAACAAAGCAAATTCTCAGGCGGCTAGTTGCAGGTCTGAATGCTGGAGTAAAAACTGAACGTTTCCCTCCCTCCTTTTGGTTGTTTTGTATGCAACACCTGCAAATGTGCATGGAGTAATTGTAAAAGATTTGCAGGGGAGGCAAGGGGAGTTTTTCTGTTTTGTTTTGTTAAAACTCCCCGATAATGAAAAGAAGAAAAAGGATATAAACACAAAGTACAAACGTTTAGACTTTGTCGATTCATTTGTTTTAGAAGTCAAATTCATTCTCTCTGCCAGTAACTTTTCCTCTGATTAGTCTCCTTCAGGACAGACTTCCTACATATAGACAAATCAGTATAGAAATTTAGGACTAATTGTTATGTGTGCAATAACCCTGATGATATAAGTGAGCACTTAAGAATCCACAGAACATTACTAACATTAATTTATTGAAAAAGAAAATCCAAAGCAACTCCATTAGTTTTTCCCTGTTATTGTTAAGGACTTTAAATGGATTTTCTAATTGGATAATTTTATTCACAAGAATAATACACAAATGGAAAGCAAGCCCTACCTCTGGGGGTGGAGAGGGTTGGTCTGTAGGAGAGGGAAGTGCAGTCAACTTCTGGAAAACCTGCTTAGTGCACTAAAGAGAAAGGCAAAAGGTTAGACAATAGCACCCATGTGTGAGAACTAGCTGACCAACTGCAGGGGCGGAGGTGGGGGGGTGGCGGGGGAGGAGACAGAGGGTTACTCTCAGCATGTTGAAGCAATATAGAGGATAAATTCACTGGCCTCCTTTCTGTGATATTTAAAACAATGTCCACCATCGTTGCCCCTCTTTGATCATAGGCACTTCACAGTCGTTCTGTCCTAACTTCTCCTAAGATGGAGCATCACATCTTTACTCTCTTTCACTTGCTCTCATCCACATCTTTGGCATTTTCTGTTCACCAAGTTCTTGGAGTGGCACTTGGCCTTACATTGTTTCTCTTCCCTGTCCCAGGTGAAGGTAGCCCTGCTCAACATCAGCTGGAGCTCACTGAATGTTGTGCATGGCTGCTATTAATGGAAAGTGTCTTGTGTGCTGATTTTACACCCTTTGCCTGCCAGATACACAGAATGAATTGAGACAGTCAAAGAAAAGTTCTTGAGGGCTGGTCTTTGAGTGGCTTTCCTTCCACACATCAACACCTGTCTCCTTATTCTCCATCTGTCCCCAGGTAGCACTGCGGCCTCCTCCACCTCCTGCTTTCTCCTTGCCTTAGTCTTCTAGGCCAATAAAGAAGAAAGGCAGGGATGAGGATTGTTCCTATTGATCTGCCCAAGGGGATCATTAGGCATCCGTATCAATCTACAAATCAGTGGCCTGTGTTACTAGCTTGGGCAGTCATTGCCAATTTGTTCCTATTAGATGGCGGAGCCTGGAGGTGTTTGATGAGCAGATTGGGTCTTTATCTCAGCACTAGAGAGTATGCATGCGTGGTACCTGATAGCAGAGGTTTACAGGATTTGTTTTTTTGGTAGGGAAACAGGGGTCCTTATGGGTATTGTTTTCCGACCTGAAATTGGCCTGCTTGGTAACCAGACCCCCAAGGAGGACCCCACCCACACTCGCTGAATTGTCTCGTTATAATTAGCCCCCCACGTTGCCTCCTCCAGCCCTGACATCTCAGAAAGCTTCCCACAGAAATATCTCGGAGTGTTCTTTTGTAATCCTTCTCAGGACAGCATCTGAACAATTGAAATGTAAACACTTTTCCTGTTCTTCCTCCAGCTCCTTTGCTAGGAGGAGGAGCAGCAGCGTATTCACTGTTGAGCAGGTGACAGTTTTAGCTGATATTTTTCTCTGTAGTTCAATTAGATAAAGTAAAAGTTAAAGCTCCAGGTAATTTTGTTTGGGGAATCCTATTTACCTTTTCTCTTTGAATTGAAATCATGAAAGATATGTGTTCTCATTTCCACCTTTTTATTTTTTTTTTCAAGAAATCTTTAAAAATCACCCTTGTCTGTAGTCGTGGGTTTGAAAGAGCAGCAACTGTGACGAAAGCCAAGTTCTCTCGTCTAGTATGTAAGAACTGAAAAATAAAAATTATGTTTCCATGGGGGGAGGGGAAGAGAAAAGGATAATGAATGAATAAGCACAATTTATGCTGCTACCACTGCTAGCACGATATTTCCTCTTCATTATTTTGTGAAAACCTCAATTTTAAACCTGGTTTTACTCATTCCTGACGTGAGCATTATTCAGTATAAATATCTGTCCATTGCCAGACCGTGGTGATGCTCTCAGTGACATTTCTGCTTTATAGCTTTTGGTGGGGGAGGAAGTGAGGTGAGGGGAGGTGGGCTGATGCAGATGGGGAAGGAGGGGACCAGGCAGCATCCACTTCCTAGGAGCTCTGCTTCTATCCTGCCCTTGAGTTTGTTACTTGTGAATAATAAACTGTTATTCTGAGCTGGGGCCGGGGGAGGTGAGTAAAGTAGCCGAACCCGAGTTGTGTACTTAGCAGTTCTGTCTTCTATAGAATTTTGTTCATCATTACAAAGGACAAAATGTTTTTTTTTTAAATATAATCTTTCATATTTGAGTATTGAAAGTAAGATAGAAGCCAGTTTACATTGGACACCAATTTCCAAGTGGTTTTGGTCTCTTTTAGAGTTACCTATCCCAGTTCAGGCAACTATTAAGAAAAACTGCATTTTGCTTTAGAAAACTTTTAATTTGGTGATTGTTACTATTTATTAGTTTGTACCTACATTTTCTCACCTGTGTATTTTTTTTCTTGGTCCTGTTCCACTCTAAGAAGCACTCATTTCATTTCATTTGACAAGAGCCTGCTTTGTTTGGTTACTGAGTAGATCACAGAACTTCACAGAAATACATCTGTGTGGGGTATATGATTGCTAGGAGTTAAACCATCTTAATTTATCATAAACCAGACATCCAGCCAGCTTTCATCTTTACAGTGCATGTATAGAAATCGATTTGGAGTGGACTCGGAGGAATGTTTTAAGAGTTTGGTTTGCAAATATTTATAAACCTTTTTCTCCAGAGCAGAGCCTGTTTTAGAATGGTCCTCATACTATTAAGAACAGAGCTTATTTTGAGGAAGATGCTGCCAAACTCTGCTGTTTGTTTTATCACGAGGGTTGGGAGTTCAAATTTGTTTTGCCACTGACATACTGCCCAAGCTAGAGATATCTGTGACAAAGCTGGTTATTTTATTCATCCTCAGGATCTTCCCCCTCTATTTATTGAACCCCATGAGAACTTAAAACGAGTGAAACAAACAACCCAGGTGCTCACTTTGATTTTCTGCCTGGAGGACAGAAAGTGGGCCTTTTTGCATTTTCTTTAGCAGAGAAAGGAAACCAATCATTTTCTCATCACATAAGGGCTTATTACTTAAGGATGTTGACAATATGTTGCAACTTTATAGAAACTTTTAATCAGCGAGAGCCTGGCTCTTCAGCCAGGACATTTATAGTTTCCAATTCACCTAGCCCATGTGCTAAGGACATTACTTTGATTTCTCTCGTAGTGATAGAAAACATTTTCATTCCTTAACACACTGTTTGTTTATCTCTCCATATATCTCCCTGGTTTTTCTTGTTTTATTTAGTGTGGCTTCACATATGCCATTTCTCCATGAAACAATTGATACATTCTCAGCACGCTGTTGTGAGTAGAAAAACTCCTAGATTAATGGTCAGTGTCTCACACACGCACATTTGTGTTGTGATACTACAGAGGAGCTGCGAATTACTGACAAGATCTAGAATAATTCCTAATGCTGTCGGAGGCTTCAGTTTCTCCTCGGCATGATGGATGAGGCATAAGAAGTGCTTTCTGAGATCATTATGTGCATCATTCTGTTAAGTGTTATTCAAGTCCGTCTGTCTTAGGCAGCAGAAACAATATCTTCACCCTTATTTTGCTCATGTTTTTAAAAACAGTAACTGCAGGTCCCTTTCTTCCTGGGGTGAGCTTTTTTCTGGAGAACATCTGACTATTAATTTGTGCCATAATAATATTAGTAATTGTGTTTTCCTATCGACTTAAAATGTGTTGATATTAATCTATAAATAAATTCTGGCTTACTTCTAAATTATTAATTTACAATAAATATTTTAGAAATTGCATTTTATGTAAAAAAAATAGATGTGGAAAGTACCAGAATTTGAGGTATAACGTCAAAGAGGTTTAATATAGGGTCTCTTCTTTTCTGGGCTCCAATTATTTTCAGTATCATTGCTATTTGTGATTGTGTGAGAAACAGGATGAATTTGAATTTTGATGAACCTTTCATAGGATTCCTCCCTCACAGGCAGATACGTTCAGAGCAGACAATGTAAAGATATGTAAATGACAATGAAACTTTCCTCTGGCACTTGGTCAGGGAAAGTTTGTTTTTATAAACGGTGAATTTGGAGGGCAAATTTCTCTCAGTAAACTGGGGGCACTTGCTGTGTTTGGTGGTGGTAAGGGAATGGGGTCTTGGGGTGAATGTAGCATACCCTATTTAATAGGGCCGTCCAGGTAAATTACAGATGGCTCTTATCAATCTCAAGCAATTTCACCCAAACAGAAGAATTTACTTTAAAGGTTTATAAACTTCCTTTGAGTCACAGGTTTGTCTACAATAATAAAATACAATCTACTTCACACAGAATTTCTATTATTACCCAGGAGCCCTCCCAGTCACCTTGTTGTTGTTATTGTTGTTAGCTTTGGAGCAGTGTGGTAGGACATCTTCAGACCCTGGCAGGCATATCAAAAGGAAATGAAACAAAAAGAAGCAGATCATCACACTTTCTTTTAAAACGCTACTCCCCCTTTTTAGAGATTCAATGAGATCTAGAGAGGCTCACTTTTATAGTTTTAATAGAATTATATAAGTTGGATGCACAGCTCGGATAAACTTAGCCATCCACAGCACAGCAAGTTTTTGAACGTTTAATTTTATATTTGAATAATACTCCAGATCAGGCTATAATCATGAATGTCATATGAAAAGAATTTTAAAAATAAATTACATTATTTCACAGATGTGCAAATACTTTTAAGAAAAAAATTACATTGATCAGTTTTTAATACCCCCCTGTCTCACCCTTCAGTCAAAGGGAAAAATAGCTTTTCCCCCATCTTTGTCTTCAGAAAGGTGCTAGATTGTAAACATCTGAAGGAAATGAAAGGGGGTTGGCCAGTCCACCCCAAACTCTTTCCAGATTTTCAATCCTTTCAGCAGCAGCCTTCAGTTTTCAGAAAGAGGGAGGGTCTGGGGGAGGGGGGAAGGAGATGTCTCTGTTTATTATTAAAATTTAAAGTGAAAAGCATTGCTATAACTGGCTAATTTTGAATCTACTAATTTAGAGGGCTTGAACAACAAGAAGCAAAATTTAGACAATGTGTGTACTGTGGGGATTGGGAAAAGATAAGGCATTTGCAGATAATTAAGATCTAATTCTGTGAAAAGGACAATAAGCAACAGATGGCTATTTCTTTTATAGTTTCTGAAACAATAGCATGTGGGTATTTAATTCAAAATTCTATTTATACAACAATTATTTTTGCTTAGGTAGAAAGATGATTATTCTTTTATAGGTTTCTGAAGCATAGTCTATTTATTTCTGTGTAAATATCGGCATTTCAGAATTTCTGTGTTTTGCAAGTATTGGAATATTTCTGGAAGCAACAATTGAAGTTATGAATTGTGATGATTTTGGGAACAGTCACCTGTGGTTGAAAACACACTGTTGTTACTCAGGGCTAAAGGAACAAGTGTTTTTTGAATCTGACTCAAAGTAATTAAAAGTTCTGACTGTATTGATTTTTCCATGTTTCTTTTGTTAACATCTCTGACAGAGTAATATGGCATGGCCTTACTACCCATATAATATTTGGATATTTGATATGTCCTCATAAAGATATGAAAGTGAAAAATTGCATTAGTGTTTGGCCCATGGATAATGATTTGGTTAAGCTTCAGTTTTTTAGGACTTCTTTACTGACCTCACGTAAATTTTTTTCACTTTAACCAAAACACTGAGAATAATATACAAAAAATAAAACAAGGTGTTGTATTCAGATCAGTAAGTATGAAATCACAATTGCCCCTTTGTCTTTCCGAAATCATACATGCCAGATGCACTATGAGAAAAATAATCTAAAATGTTGAGTTTGTTTTCAATATGCAAGTAGTATAAAAATATGCAAGCTCAAGTCACACTATGCTGGAAACTACTCCACAAAAATGTGTAACGAAAGCTGTTACTATAAATGTGGTTCATGTATTGGAACAGCTGTGACAGCCCGATACAGCTTAACACTTGTTCAATTATAAGAAAAAGAAATTCAGAAGGGAACTTGATTTAGATAAGAATTTTAAATAATCTTTGAAATTTCCAAAGGAACGTCTCTTTCCAGTCAAAATCATACCTTTTCTCTAGTTTGTCCTCTTTCCTTTAACTATATTTAGTGTCCAACTCCTTTATAGAGACCTTGGAAGTAACAGCTGCCCTTGATCAGACCACCTTCTCCCTTCCCAACCCTGCTCATATTTTATGTTTTTTAAGGTCTGGGTTACAGTGATTTGCAAATTATTTTGGGTGTATGCTCTGTTATATTTACTTAGGAAATTGCAAAGAAATCACCTAGTAGCTGACCACACTTTTCATTACACCCACTCCTTTTTTCTTTTTCAAGTGATTTCACTGTGCTTTTAGGACAGATATATTTTAGTGCATATAAGAAAGGCTGACACTGATATTGATACTACACCTATAGTTCTGGGAATTTGAATACTTTTGTTAAGCAAATGCTTGATTCATGTGGGTGCAATGTGTAATTTATGTATATATCCTACATATGTTTTATATATGTGTATAGATGTAGTATATACACATATACATATATATGTCTAACGTGCTATCTATTATCTTTTTGCTCCATCTAAACTCAATCCTGGAGTAACTGAATACATAAAGAACATATGTTCCTGCGTGACATTTCTTTTGTTTAGCTTTAACTTTATTTTCTAAGATGAGTTGTTTCTATGGTTTATCTGTTAGAACTGCATATTTTGAGAGTGAGTGACATACAGGGTGGGGCAAAAGTAGGCTTACAGTTGTTCATATGGAAAATAATAAAATAGTTAATAAATAATAATACAAGAATAAACTCTGTGTTCTGCATACTCACAACTGTAAACCTACTTTTGCCCCATCCTGTATTAATAGTGTTTGCTTGATGTCTTCAATAATCAACATATTAATATCATGTTGAAATTGCCATCCACCCCCCACCCAAACAAAACAGCCTTTAAACTACCTAATTATTTGGTATTCTTAATCTGAAAGACTATTTTTATCTTGACTAAAAAAAATAATCTTAGGCATTTTCACAAAACAATTCCCAAATCCCCAGTGTCTATAACCAAGGCCCGCTGGTAGACAGCAGGGAGAAGTATGTATTTGTACCAAGGGGACAAATGGCCCTCACACCTCCATTTATAGATATGCTTGTTTCAGTTTCATAATTCTCATTAACTTTACATTATTCAAGTCTTTGAAAGTGGATGGAAGAAGCAAAATATGGACTTTTTTAGTGGTTTCTCAGGAACCACTAAAAAGCTTACAAAAGGGTCTGTGCATTAAGAATCCGGCTGCAAAGGGGAGAAATGGTGGAAGTTATCTTTTTTAATTCTACAGTGTTGGTATGGGCAATTTAAAGAGGGATCCTGTATTTTCCAGACCCCAACTCTATCTTCTAAGTCATTTCTGTACCTGGAATAAAATGTTGCTGTAGAAATTATTGACATAATAGTCCCCATGAGGACTCATAGCCATCAAAGTGAAATCTCACAATAAATTCAGAGGCCACCTGGAGAACCACCGTTAAAGAGCTCTTTAGAGGAGGGGGGGGGACTTTAAAAGCTTAATTCTTAAATATAAGTTCACTGATCATGTTTCTGTACCACTTTCCTAGAGTTTAGTTCTTTACTTTTAGCTTTGTTAAATAATCCTTTAAAGCTTTTTTTGACAGCAAAAATGCTGTGTTTTGTATAGATGACATCACTAACCCAACTCCAGCCACTTTGAAAGCCAAGGGGTTACTAAGCAATAAACCTCGGTCAGGATTTCTGCGTGTCTCAGAGCATAAAAGCCTTAAAACGAGAGGTGGGTCTTAGTGATCTGCAGGACAAACATTCCTACTATAATACCAGAAGCATTATTGATCAGTTTGGGGGGAACATTTTTTTAAAAGCTAATTAGTCTTTGCAGAGTGGAATAACTAATGCTGTTTTACACTTAGCACTTAGGCAGTGCTTTTCATCTTCAAAGTGCTTTGAAAACATTAACTAATTAATCATTAGCTAATTTAGCAACTGACGATAAAAGTTAAGAGACTGAAAGAGACTGGATTCCACTCGTGTCCTGTGCAGAGTAACCCCTTTACGGAGTCACAGGGAGTGTCTCTGTCTGGAGTGGAACCATGGGCAGGCTGCCAGGCCTGGGTGACTTTAGGGCTGCTGCTCAGGTATTGTCTATAGAGAACGTAAAGAAAATCCTTTATATACAAGTTCCTGGACAATTTTAACAGGTCATGATTAACTAAAAAAAAATTTAAAAAGCCACCTTAGTGGCAGGACCCTTAGCCAATATCCAGGGTTCATAAGGATGCCGAAATTTACAAGTGTGGTAATCATGGGCAGAGTAGGAAGTGCATGGGTGAATGATCTTGACCAGTAATCCCTCCTGAGTCCAGTACCATGTAATCCATGAATGCTGCCCTGGAAATCTAGCTTCGATTAGAAAACTCAATGCAGAAACATAAGAGAATTTCCTTGCCTGTCGTGACAAACGGAACGCTTTCCAGGAGGCTTGTCTGTTCTGCACTGTGGCTCCATCCATTATGTGAATGAGATGTGAAAACAGTTCCTTGTTTCTCTGAGATATCAGCAGACCGCACAAGCTGAGTTTCTTTAAAAATATGGAGGCAGTTCATCTATAGACTTATTCTGAATGAGTGAGTGTGTGTGGTCCAGCCCATTTAAAGAAAGAAGCACTCCACAAAAGCCACCGGTATTATAGAACATGGTACCAGTGGCTACAGTTTTGAAGAATGAATATATTTGCTTTGCATTCCTTCCTTTTGAGGAATATCCTTATGGCAGCTACCGTCCATGAGCCAACTCTCCCTAGAACTTTCTAGGGAGCCTTTTGGAAAGATCAGGGGCCCTGGTTAGTTCTGAGGTTAAAGAAGTTATTAATGGGCACTACTCCTCTTCTATTCACATCTATTCCACCACAATCTTATATCTTTTAAGAAATATTATGTCATGCATCAACATGAATCAGCCAGATAGAGAATCATATGAGAATGAATTGATATACAATTGAAGTTACTATCCTACAACACTTGTTATCAATGGGGGCATAGGAGGATGATTTTGTTCCCAGGGGACATCTGGCAGTGTCTGGGGACCTTGATTATCACAGCTGTGTGTGGAGGTGCCAGTGACATATACTGAGTAGAGGCTGGGGATGCTGTTCATCACTCTACAATGCACAGGATAGCCCCCCCCAGCAAAGAATGATCTCCCCCTAAATGTGAGTAGTGTGGAGGTTGAGAATCTCTGCTGCTACTTAGCCTATACCAGTGATGGCGAACCTTTTGAGCTCGGCGTGTCAGCATTTTGAAAAACCCTGACTTAACTCTGGTGCCGTGTCACATATAGAAATTTTTTGATATTTGCAACCATAGTAAAACAAAGACTTATATTTTTGATATTTATTTTATATATTTAAATGCCATTTAACAAAGAAAAATCAACCAAAAAAATGACTTCGCGTGTCAGAGGTGACACGTGTCATAGGTTTGCCATCACTGGCCTATACCTATACTTGGAATATGTGGGCAGTAGCTTTTAGGTAGGAACTTACCTTTTTAATAGTGTTTGTAAAATAAATTCTTATTTAATTGGAGTAATAGTCCTTTCTTCTAAATATTGCTTTTCTCAACCTGAATAGTTTTGTCTAGAGAGTGGGAAATGGTGGCCCTGAATCCTGTCCATTTCTCACTTTTAAAAATCATACAAGCCAGCCAAAATGAAAACTATAAAAGCATCCAAATGAGCAAAGGATGCATTGGTGGAAATGTGAGACTGGCTTGCAAAAACTTGACCGATTATTATTTTTTAAAAGATGCCTTAGCTTCTGCATCCCCTATAGCATAAGAAGATAGAAAGAGACTTTATGCTTATGATGTCAGGAGCTCTCTCTGTGTCTTCACTCTTGTTGACCCCTCCTGACCAGGACCCTTACCTTTCCCATTGTGATTTTAGGTATTAAAAAAAATCTTTTGCGGAGAGGATTCCAACACAAACTGGCTGTAACAATCACAAGCGGGAGATTGCAGGGAAGGACCCCAAGGTCGCTCACTGCTGGTGATTATTTTTTCTGGGTGTTGTTAACTTGCTACTCAAGAGTAGTTGGAAGGAGCTAATAAAGAGAGGCTTTAGCTGGAAATTAAGAAGCAAAATGCTGGGAGGAGATCTCAGAGGAAGAACATTATGATCTATAATAAGAGCTGATGTTTCAACGACAATATATATATTTTTCTTCTCTTTTTTGAAAGTGAAGGATGTAGGACTGGCTGTCTCTCCAGTTACATCTATCTGCCTTTTAAACTAGCCTTTGCTGTTTAAAGTGAAGTTGAATTTCACTTTCCCAGTAGATGGCATTGTAGTCTGTTCAGTGGAAAAGAGGTTCCCTTAACCAACAGGACTTTAATTTTTCCCCCTGAGCTTCTTCCTTGAAAATGTACCCCTCCCCCTTGCATTAAATACTAGCTTGAGGTTATAAATAAGAATCTTGTTTTCACTAGTTACCTATAACTCTCAAAAAGATTTGATTTAAAAAGAGATACAGTAGATTATTTAATATCCCTATATCAAATAGGAAAAAAATAGACTAGATCAGGAGTGTGGCATATGGAAAAATATGCAAGCATGGAATATTTTCAAACTACACCATTTTAAAATAAGAGCTGCCTCTGGTTTTCCTAAGTACACATTTTGGTGTTAATCCCTCATAGTTTTGGCATCTTAGTGTCACTGTGAAAGAAGGCTTGGAAAAGTTGTTCTGTCAAAGATTTTCAGATATGATGTATTCTCAACAGAACCCCTAGCTAACTTTGATTCCTCTTTATTAACTAATTATTTTAAAACTCTTTTTTACAAAAACCATCTTGTCTGGGTTTCGTGTGTACTACATGTGGGACAAACAACTGTATTTTTGGGGTAATTATAAATATTATTTTCATGGTATTCTGTTTCCTTCTTTTAAATCATTAAGCCTAAAAATAATGGCAGTAATTGATTGAGCTAGAGAAAGCTACCAGGGCTTGGTGTTAGAAAAGGGTGTATGTATGTGGTATTATTATTTTGTTTATTATGAAGGTCCCTGAAAAATAGTCAGTACATTAAATTAACCAAAGAGAGAAATGATGATATAAGGAATAGACATATTATTTTCTTTAAAAATTCATAATGAGGATTTAGCTTTGTAAATACCTTATAAAATAGGGGCTTAATGTATTGACAATAACCATAAAATTTTCTTTGCTTTCTGTTTAGTTTTGAAGATGAAAATACCATGTTTGTGTGTCTTTGTGTTCCTTAACAGAATCTGGGTTGTCTCTTAAGAGTCATTTCTTTTTTCTGTAAGGCTATTGTGTTTTCTTTTAAAAAAATATTTTGCTAAACTGTGAACTAACCCCCTGCCCAACAAAATCCTCTTTCCACTGAATATAATCTATATTTCTCTGATAGTCATTTGGTAATAATATTTGACTTCCATTTATCAATACCATTTCTTTCCATTATTTTTAATCACAAGATTATGAGCTGTGTATTTAGTTATTATTTAAGCTAAATGGTGTCTTTGGCTGTTAGCTTGAAAAGATAATGTCCCAATATCAGGATTAAGTTTTCATCTGTATCAACTGGCTTAAAAATACCCAACTTGATTCCTTTTGAATTAACTGAGTCTTATTTTATTTTTTTTTCAATATCACCTATCACCATAGTAACCACTAGCTGTCAGTTCAGCTTCTGACATTTTTCTCATTTGGTAAGATTTCAGAATTGCCATCCTCCCTGCCAACATGTCATGAACAAGAAAAAAAAATTGCATGAAAAATCTAATGGGTGTCTGGTCTGATTGTCCTCATTCGTGGCAGGAAAGACAAAAACTGATGAATTGTGAAATGTATTCAGAGGGATTCAAGGAAGCAAGTGCTTGAGACCCCCCTCCCTCCCAACCTCGTTTTCATTTTGTTATGCTTGATGCACCGTACATGCTTACCCTGACACTTGGGTTTGTAGAAATTTAAGATGAACAATTTTTACATTCACCCTGCTGATCTTTCTTCCTACCTTGTTTTTTTCTTGTGTGTGTGTAAAAAGTCATCATTAAAAATAAAGTTACCAGAGCTCATATTTAGCATGATTTCTCACTTGGATCACAGATTTTTAGTAAGTCCAAATTGGCTTCCAATGTTTAAGATGTTGTGCTTGCAAATGTGCAGCTCTGTTTGGGAGCCACATAAGGACCCTGGGTGCACACAGTGGGTTTTGTGTGTGCGTGCCGGTGATTGAGAAATGATATTAGGCCCATCTGAAAAAAGAAACAAAGCTGATTCTGGACCTCCTCTAAGGGTTTGTTTTTCATGGCAAAGAAAAGTAAGAGAAAGTCTGTATTTTCGAATTCTTTCCAGCATTCTGGCTTAACAAATGAATGGGGAAAAACATGCTAATGAATTTCTATCCCAAATACCAGGCTGGGTAGTTGATGAAAGAAACTATTTCTATACTTATTACCTTCCTTTGATTGCCAGACTTAGAAGCAAAAAAAGAAGGGAAGCGATAATGTACGTTAGCTGATGTAAGCATGCAAATTACCGAATAAATGTTATTAATATGATATAAACATATACTCCATATATGGATCCTATCACTGACATCTGGACAAGACATGTAATATATATGTGGTCTGAATATAAGTAAACATATGAAAATATACTGGCATGTGTTTATATGCACACAAATATTCAGACTGTTAATATATCCTTAAGCTATCTAGGTATACATGGGTTTGATAAAGCTTACGTGTCTTTTTCAGAGGTTTTGTTTTGAGCCAGATCAATCTTATAGGATATTTTTTTCATGACTGTCTACAAATTCAGACTCAGCAGCAGGAACTCATTCCAGAAACATAAAGCTGATTTGATAAGCAGCTGCAGAATCCAGTGCCTTTTTACTAACGGGTGGACAACCCCAGGATCAGGCATGTAGATATCGGGATATTTCCATTTCACATTTCATATGCTATGGCTTTAACGCCTCTTAAAAAATTCACACACTGGACGGTTTGGGGGCGTGTTGCGAAATTTATTGCAGATTTTTATTCACAACTATATTTAAACATTACCTATAGCTAAGAAAGAATAGAAAGGCCCAGTGAAAAATATCTCCATTAAGGACCAAAGTCTTTAACTTAAAAAGCAAAATCACGTGTGTATTTTTGATGCAATTTATATGAATATTAAAACATTTAATGTTCAGTGTAGGTGGATTGATAACATGATTTTGGCATTGATGATTAATGGTGTGCTGGAAATATACATGCATAAGTGCATACATATGTATATGGCTGTAATGTGTGTGTAAAATAAGCAATTTGGTTCATCATGCCTTTGTTATTTGATTCTTTTTAAATTTAAACACTTTGGAGAAACTAAAGGAATAATGCCTGAATGTTTGCTGCTATTATTATGCACAAATATAACCCTTGAGAAATAACTAGAAAATTGATATTGAATCTCAGGGTATATTTCAAACACATATTTGGAAGAGGAAAAATAGAAAGTATTTTTTTGAATACTGGCAAATAAATTCACTTCATAAAAGAAAAAAGCCAAAAAATATAAATCGTTTAATAAGAAATGATAATATTTTATAAGCTGTATTTTAAAATGAATGGTATAAACAGAATATACTTTAATGCCTTTATGCTTTATAAGATTTATAACAATAATCAGCAAAACCTTGTAACTGTGTTTGCACCTATGTGCCTTCAAGCCATTGGACCTTGCAGTTAATTGTATAAATTCCATACACTATGGGAAATCACAATGTATCATTTATATTCAGCATGTGTCATGTGTATAAATATTAAAATATATTAGCCCAAAATGGCTGATTATTCCTCAAACATTTTGTGATAAATCTTATCTTTTATGGGTTGGGTGGGGGAAACTAAATATTTTATGTTATTTGGAAATATTCTTTAAACAACCCAGATTTATTATTAACATTTTAAACATTTATAACTACATTAAGATATTCGGAGACTTGGCTCACTGAGCAGCCATATACCCCGGTCAAGTTATTTTTGCATGCGGCATATACAGGCAGTTCCGGCTTCACTGTTCTTCAGTGTGGTGCCTGCAGAGCTGTCCACTGGTGCCAGACTCATGTACATAAAACATACATTTGTGGATATGTTCAGAGTTACAAGGGATCAATGATCCAGATCCAGATAGGTATACTATATTGTCTGTATATGCAGGGATGTTTTGAAATTTCTGTAATTAAAATTCTCATCTTTTAAAAATTCTTTTAATCTTTCCTAAACAGTAAGGCAGCATATAGCTTTAATTTTTGTATGAGAATGTTTTATTTTTAGTGTGTTTTTGAGGAGATATTTTCAAAATGTGGGCTGAATATATTCAAACATAAACACATAAGTCAAATACATGAAGGTCTGATGTAATAGCAAATGTAAAAAATTAGAGCAATACATATTTATTGAGACTGATAGAGATGCCTAATGAATAAACAAACACAGGGTTGAACTGTTTTACAAATGTATTTGGCAACTGCCCGTAGCAGTGAGTGTGTACATTTTGAGGGAGGAAATGTCAGAACAGAGTCTTGTAAATACATGCAGCTGGAAAGAATAAAATAAAAAATGATGACTAGCGCTGACAGGCAGACTTGGGGTGTATGATATACTTTGTTCATTTGATTCTTAGAACTCAGTCGGGGGTTAAATTGGAATCCAGACATCAAAGAATTCTTCCACCAGACCCAAATTTTGCCCGTATAATTTTTTTTCTTACAGTTGTCATAATTTTAGCTAATTTCACAGTGCAATAAATTTTTACCGTTTGAAGTCTTTTCCCCCCTTCTTAAATATGCACACAGTATGTATATAATATATCTCATGTGAACTACCCACACACTTGATATAGGGTATACACACGCATAAAAATGATAGACATACACACATGTATATCCCACACGTGCCTGTGCACGCACATTCACAGATGGAGAAAGAAATGGCGTGGGCAGCCACTGCATTCATCTGACCCTAATCTTGAAATATTAAAGAGAAAAGGCTGTTTTCGGTAGCGATACGTTTGTTTCTTTTTTCTTTTTTACCTTTTTGTCCCTCCTCCTGACTGTTGTGTCTGAAAATGTTGGAAGCACATGGTGCTGCATATTTGGAGGTTTTGCAGATTTCTGTACGATTTTTATCTGAAGGTCAGGGCTAAGGAAATACATCAGGTTGGGATGTTTGCCGTTTGCCATTTAGCCTTGCTCCTCTTATCAGATCATTTTGTCGCATGGGCCACAAACGGGGAACTCCTCTAAAGAAAGCGTAAAAATAAACATTACTTTATTCGTATGCAATTTTTTCCTTTTTAAAGGGTCTGAACACCATTTCTATGTTTACTTCGCTTCCAGAATTCCTTAGGTTCATTGGTTTGTGATTAAAATCCCATTTACCATTTGCATCTCTCAAATAAAAATGTTAAAGATAAATGTGTTTTTTTCCCTATAAGAAGTAAAAAACAGTGATAAATCATATTTGTAAGGTAATGTGTCATTTCTGAGCCATTGGTGTGAGTTCACTATACTTGCTTTTACCTGAATGTGCCACTTATGATAAAGACACATATAAATTGAGTAAGAGGATTTTTTAAACTTGTACATTCCATGGATCTAAGAGTCTTGTTTTGTAGCTGATGAACTTGTCTGTTTTCAAATGAGCCATACTGATGCAGGCCTACCTAGATAATTTGCTCACCGCCATCACCACAGTACGTAAACAGACTTTGGCTCCCATTCCATGAAGTTAATATTGTTTATGGCAACTCCTGGTGGAGAATTTCATACCATGAATGCTGTGAATTAAATTTATTCAAGGTGCTTGTCCAACTTCCATCATTTCATGCATTATGCAAAGGTCATGCAGAGCTAAGGGAAATGAACTTCCGGTCTCTTGCCATTGAGAAAGGATCTCCTCCCACTTACAAGGTGCAAGGTGCATGATTAGGCACATTGGAGAATGAAAGCCATTACGATTAAGTGTTGGTCATGACTGTTGGGAACCAGGTGAGGAGTGCCTATTGATTTTAAGGATAAGTGGGTAACTCATTATGGTTCTAATTCCAACCAGTCATTCATCTACAATTAAAATATGGCTCTCAAACTTGGCTGTAAACTCTTGCGATGGACCTATGGAAAATCCTAGATGACCTTTATTATGGTGGACCTGCCATTTTTTTCATCAGTACAATTACTCTTTGAAATAATTTCCAGGGAGTAGATCTCATTGGGAGTTCTTAGAAAAAGCCAAGTTTCATTTCCCTAAGCATCTAGATTGCTGAGGGGGGCTCTGCAGCTGCTTGTTACTTTACAAAGTGATTATTTATTTAGTTAGCCAGGCTAGCTGTGGTCTCACTATTAAACAACTGCTGTCAGTGGTATCCAATAAGGACTTGATTTTTTTTTTTTAAGAGAGACCCCCGTAAGCTTTGTTATGCTGTCCTTTGCAAAAGATAAACATTTGCTTTCCATCTTGGTGTCATCTTTTCAGGTTATTATTTGGCTACTAATTTATCTCACCATTAGCGAATTATGGTAGATTATTGCTTGGATGTGTTAAAAGCACCAAGGAACTGTGGTCCTGTGGCTATTTCGGGCAAAGTCATATTCTCTCTCTCTCTCTCTCTCTCTCTCTCTCTCTCTCTCTCTCTCTCTTTATTGTCCTCCCAGGGAGCAGAGTTTGAACTTAATATTCCATGAAATAAGCCATTGTAATCACGTTGGGTTAATAGAAGAAGTAAAATTGCCTCTCCTCTCACAAGACATTAGAGCAAGGCTGCTTTATTAAAGTTTTCTTGCGGACAGGCGGTTTAAAATATATCCTCAGTGGCTGATGCAAGTCCTTTCAGGGTGGATGACAGCTTTTCAGATCTTAATAGGCTGTTCATTCCTGGCCCACGAGTTTCCAGCAATTCTTTCTTTTAAGCCAGTGGCATGATGGCTAAAATCTGACATAACAGAGTACCATGGGCTGTGCAAACCCTTACTCATTAAGTGGCTTTATGTAAATTCGTGTCAATAAGTAAACAATTAGAACTTGTAAACACTATTGATTTGGTTTAGACCCTTGTTCTCACCTGTTTGACCCATCAAAGTCTCTGTTGGATGGCCTTCTTGGGATCCATAGCCCACTGGTACATACAGAACAGTAATGGGAATCCAGCAAGGATGAGGTTCTCTGTTTGGCCCAGGAATTGTTGAATCAATGGGAGACATTATTCAGAGCTTTAAAAACAAATCTTGCCAGTGAGTTGTACTTTAGGTTGAGCTAAATTTAAGTAAAGGTTATAAGAAGAAAGCAGTGAGGTATTTATGTGTGGCTCCTCCTTTCACACCTGATTGCTGCCCAGCACCTGCTGTTGTTCATGTTCAGGTTCAGCTAATATTGGGAGGGCAGGCACTGCCCACCAGTCCTCATAACAAACTCCAGCACTTCCACGCCCTGAATTGACTTTGAACTTAATTTGAATTGGGGACTATATCAGCATGTATTTCCTCTTAGTGACTTTATGAGCAAAGAAAAGGAAAAGGACTCCTTGCTGTCAAAGTCTTCATAAATGCCATTTTCCAAGTCACGTCTTGTCCAAGAAATACAGAGAATAATGGATACTCATCTGGGTATTTCTCAGCTCCTTTGGGGGAAAATTGTTTTGCGGGTTGGGATGGACTAGTTTGAAGCTCGCTTTGGCTTTTTCCTCTTTCTGTCCTTGTTTTGGTTTCTCTTTCCTCACTTATATTCCACTACTTAGCGCTGAGCCGATGAATGACCTGCCACACTGATGGCGATGCTTTGTGGCTCCAAAGATTGGCTTGAGGCAGTTCTTTGTTACTGGCATTGCCTTCAGCCTGCTAGTTGAGAGGGAATACCTAACTCGAGTGGTGTGTCCAATGCCCAGTAATATGAGGGGATTCTCTCAAGGCCCTGGCATTAAGTGAAATTTGAGAAGCAAACCTCAATAGTATATAAAGTGATTACCAGGGAGCTATCCTTGTTCCTACATATGATGTATAAATAGACACAGTGAGGGAGATGAAAAAGATGAGATTTTGACCCTCCTCCACATATCCAGTATTTGGAAACAGCTTAATAAGGAGTCAAATAGTTTGCTTTTTCAGCAACTCAAGAAGCTTTATGGTGCTACTTTATGCCCATTTGGAGGCTGGACACAGAGAGAAGATACAGGATAATCTGATTTAATTAAATCAGAATGTTTATTGAATGCCTGTTTTGTTTTAGAGACTGTCCTAGGCCTTCTAGATCCCAGATGTAAAGGACATAGTCCCTTATGGCAAGAAACCTGCTAATGCACAAGACCACGTCCTCCCTCTCAGCAAACAGGAAGCAGGGTGAGAAATTCTAAGATGTCTGGGCTTCTTTTAAAGCCCCACACCACAATGAACACAGCTACCTCCACAGAGCCCTGCCTCACATCAGGGTAGTGGGCTTTAGTCAGGCATGAGCCAGCATTTATACATGGGAACATGTTTACAGCCGCCTGTTTTGTCTTTGTGGTGTGTTTGTTTTTTCCCAGTATGGATGTATGTACCTATTTCTTTCACATGATAATCCTTAAGTACAGTTATGCAAATATACAAATAAGTTATGTATGTATTTTCCACATATTCTAAGGCATTTCTCCAGTTATCTGTTGCACGGGCAGCCCTTTGTAGTAGAGTGTATTTTATCTGTGGTGCATAAACAGTTAGGCCTTTGTCTGTGTAACTTTTACTTGAAGACAGTTCTCTGCAGATACCTAGGTGTTTTTTTCCCCCCTGGTATTGACATAATTCATTCTCAGCTGATAAGCGTTAGCCCTTTTTCCTAGTCAAATGGCATCTAAAATTTAACTAAACATTCCCTCCGTGTTTACTCTTCAAGTTGATTTGGGTGGTCGGGGCTATTTGCTTATTCATGAGTTGTATTTAAAATGCTGTCTTTTCTAAAACACCCTGTAGGTTACTGCACTATGAATTGGCAGCTCCGCTACCAACTGTTTCCAAAGTTGTACAATTTATGTGTGCCTTGACCGTGATAAGGTTTTTTTTAAGAAAAGTGTTGTAAACATTACTAGCTGCTGGGAGGTTCATGTGACATATTCTTAAAGAATACTGACTTGGATGAATCCGTCGAGGGCTTAGAGAGAGCACTGGGCACTTTCATCCTAATTTAAATTTAATAGGACAACATTCACCATTTTCAAAGGGTAGAACTTCCAAGGAAGGGAAATGGTATAAAGAAGATTATGAAATCATGAGAAAGAATAAAAGTGTTCTTTAAAAAGTAGATCAATAGCTGGCTTAAAGCCCTTAGATTATAAACTGATAATGTAGAGTATTGAAATAAAAATATGGAGCCAGGGCATGTGATGGAACAAGAGGGAAAAGCCAGCTCATTAAAAAAAGAAAGAAAGAAAAAACATGTAAAGAAACCCTTCAGAGTGCACTGAGTAACGTTTGCACTGGGCTGTTCTCTGCATTCAAATGAAGAAGAAGAAAAGGCTGTAGTTAATGTGCTTAGGTCTGTTAGAGTGTCCGAGGGGTTCCCTGTACTGCCAGGTAAATTTTGCATTTACATATGGAACAAAGAGTTGCACACAGTTCCAGAGGGGGCAGAGGAATGCTACAGATGCACCTGAACAACTGTTACACGTGTGTAAATACCACCTTCATTGGGTGACATGGACATTACAGATTCCACTAGCAGATTGTCTACTGTCTGTATCAGTTATGATTCCTGGTTCTAAACATTGAAACTTACTTTGGACAATTAAGCAAAAAGGGATTTATTAGGAGGAAAAGAAGATGGGAGTCATGAACACCTGCCAATGACCTGGGGACCTTGTTTATGGAGGGGCGGAAGCGGGCAGCTCACGCTAGCGAGAGTGGTCTGGCTGGAGCACCTTTGCTGCTGCTCCCTTGAAGGACTCATTATCTTCTCTGTTCTTGGATCCTTGCTCAAGATGCAAAGTACTATGAGAGGGTATCGGCTTGATCAAGCTTAGACCACAGATCCATCCCTGGGAAGCCTCTGGACTTACATTCTTAGCAAGTCTGTGAAACTACTCGAAGGGAGGCAGTTTGTCTATGGAAATCAGGGTGCACTTGGGAAGGAGAATGGATGCTGGGTGCCCAGAAAATGATAGGTGTCCACTGTACCTTCGAATTAAATAGTACTTATTAAATAGCACAATTGCAAGGTGTTAAGTCCCATGTGAATTTAGGTTAAAAAGAAAAGATACTGGTTTTTAGACACATAAAATGTTAAATGGCCAGACTAACCAAGAAGTACAAAACTTTGGGGGAGAAACTCTACCTCAGCCTTGTATGAGGTTGTGAATGACTACAAGGTGAACATCATGCCCGCTGTTCTTTTCATGGTTTCCATGATGCTAGCCTGTGGTTTGCAATCTGTCTTTCTAAGTTGCCTGGTGTTCAAACTTAGGCTCTGGCTCTACCCCAGCATACTCAGGCCAGGGACCACAGTTTTCCCATCTGTAAAATGGAGCTCACAGTAACCTCATAATGTTGGTTTGAGCAATGAATGGGATGACTCTTCTGAAGCATTTGATGCCAGAGTTGGCTCACAGAGCAACCTCAGTAAATGTTAGTATAGTGGATGCTGTCAATGTCTTGCCTCACATCCTTTTGGCCCACCTCTATTTTCACCTGTAGTTGAGGTGGAGCTGCCAATAGTTACCCAGGGTCTCTGTCTCTTAGTCTATGGCATTAAGTGGCAGGAATTTAGTGCATCTGGGGCAACCCCAAACCAAGAAGGGACATGAAGGAGTTAGTGGATAAGCATTCTACACTTCTAGCCCTTGGTGGGACAGTTCCAAGGCGTTTCCACACGGTTTCATCAGAGATACCCCAGCAGGATTGATCACTCGGTGCCCATAGTGGTCATCAGCTTGCTAACACACCATTATTGTCTTTTCCCTTTCCCCTGCTCCTTCACTTGTCCTTCTGGGATTTACCTCCTAAGTAAACTCCCTGCACCTAAGTCTCTGGAACAAAACCTGCTTTTGAGGGAAACTCAACTGAAACAGCAATCATAGTCAACTGGAAAATTGTTAAAGGATCAACCCCGTTTTTTACAAATAAATATGTTTTCAACTCATTATTTTTTGGTGCCTGGAGTAAATAAGGAGAGAATAAAGAATGACAAAACTCACTTGAAGCCAGACTCTTTGAAAAGTGTTGGACTTTTGCAGGTTTTGAGGAGAGGAGGGAGTGACGGAGTGTTTGTTATCACCTGAAGGAAATTCAGTTCTGAGGCTAAGAACAGGATGCTCAAAGTCATCCCTGGGTTAGGTTAGGAGCAGATTCTTAGACACAACTGGGTGCTTTTCTGAATCATAGCAGTTTAGATTTCTCACAAATTCGGACTCAGGACACTGTGCCAATGTTCTCTCCACTGGGGGTGAGTGGTAGGAAGGAAATTAACTGTGAAAATGGGCAATTATGAACAAAGCATCTAACATCAGAAGTTGGGAGGTTGGGGTCAGGGGGCTGTCTCAGTCCCAGGAAACGGGATATGAAGAGCTTCTTTTTTTAATTGATGAGAGAAAGAGAGAGAGAGAGGGACAGAGAGACATCAATGTGAGAAAGAAACATTGATTGGCTGCCTCCTGCACGTGCCCCGACACTAGGGATCAAACCTGAAACCTGGGTGTGTGCCCTGACCAGTAATCAACCTACCACCTTTACACAGGAAGATGCTCCAGCCAACTGAGCCACATGGGCCAGGGGAAGAGCTTCTTAAATGAACCCATGGTATGCAGGCTTCACAGAGGCGCCTCATTCCCCCTCACTGAGCTCTAGCCACACCCGTCTTTCAGTTTCTCAGACTTTACAGCTTCAGGAGCCTTCCTCATCAGATTTTTTCAACCTGGACTATTCACACTCCAGACCTTTCATTTCTTAACTTCTTATGTTCAGATCCCGATTATATGAGGTAGCATTTGCCGCATAAAAATACCACTCTAAAACAATGATCGTATAGTTGCTCACAGTTCTGTGGGTCAGCAGTTTTAGCTGGGTTCACCGAGGATGGCCTGCTTTATGTAAGCAATCTGGCAATCTTAGGCAAAGAAGGTGCATTTCTTTTTGGTGTCCTACTTCACACTCTTCAGCCCACTCCCTTTTGGGTCACCCTCCATCTCGGTCTACCTTCTGGGGTTATTGTTCATATTTCTCCACTTTTCTACCTACTGCTTACATATAAAACTTAACTTTCAGTATCCCATTCCTCTAGGGATGCTTCTGCTAATTGTTAATCTGTTCCAGTTGTGCCAACTAGAAAGAAGAACTTATTCTAAAGTCACATGGCTTTCAGGAATTATAACAGGTAGATGGGTAGAGGTTGTTACATGTTGCATCTTTTTATTTCTTTCCAATCTTGCTAGTGAGAATGGGATTCTAAAACCTCAGGGGATAACAGAGAGGCAATTAGTATGTGTAGGTTTTTACTATATATCAAGCACAAAACCAGGAAGCTTTATATATATTTTAGATGAGGTTCTTAGTTGCAAACATCAGAATCCACTCTAGGTAGTTAAAATCACAGGAGATTTTAAGTGATACAAATAGCTTGTAGACTCAATTTGAAGACCTAAGACACAGACCCAACTCTGAGCTTCCAGGAAAGACTTCTAGAAACCACAGCGGAGCAGAGAAACCACGCCTTCACTGTGATCAGGAAGGTGGGACTGCAGCCACAGGTTACAGGGGTGGGCAAACTTTTTGACTCGAGGGCCACAATGGGTTCTTAAACTGGACCGGAGGGCCAGAACAAAAGCATGGATGGAGTGTTTGTGTGAACTAATATAAATTCAAAGTAAACATCATTACATAAAAGGGTACGGTCTTTTTTTTTTTTTAGTTTTATTCATTTCAAACGAGCCGGATCCGGCCCGCGGGCCGTAGTTTGCCCACGGCTGGGTTAGGACCACCTGGTGTTTAGCGGTCTATACCTGGAGAATGTATGCCCAGCCCTTGGCCTCTTTCTCTGCATAACTCATGTGGGTACTTCCCACTTAAGGATTCTAAATGACAAGGCAGGCAGGAAATAGATTCCTTAGATTCTTCTTTGGAAAGGCGAGATAATACCTTATAGGGAACTATCAAAATGTGGAAAGGAACTCCCAAAGATCTTGGGAAGTGACACCTGAAAATGTTCTCTCCACAAATACAGACCACACATTTTGAATCCTTCACTTCCATATGAATGATTTCCATTTAAACTCTATTAGTACCTCCTCTTTTAAGGCTAGAGAAAAAGGTACAGAGAACCAAAATAATTTGATCAAATTGGGATTAAAACCTAGAGTAGTCTGACTCCAAAGCTCTCTGATTTCCTTGGCACCATTTCTGGTTGCATTGAAGAACATTTTTCTGCCCTGGCCTCTGGAATTGTGTTAACAAGCAAGGGCCACATAGAAACTTGGTTGTAAAGCAGACGATTTTGATTCTGAGAGTAGAAGAATTTTACAAATATTTTCAAAAAGTTATCAGCAGCATTATTTTCATCAGCAAGTCTAGAAAAGGAAAACTAAGAAAATACTCCCTCCCCTCCTCCATAAAGAACCCTTGGGAATGTGCAAAGTGGAGAAAGCATGGGGCTGGGGGTGGGGAGTTGGTCCCTGACACTTGCTGTTCAGGCTTTTATGGTGAAGCTGTGCTAATGTCTTTAATCATTTCAAAGAAATGACAAGCAGAGTTCTGCACCGAAAAGGCCTGAACTTTTATCAAGTGCTAGTGTCTTTAGGAGACAGCATGGGAGAAATATAAAACAGGCCTGAGGAAGGTGCAGAGTCTGCTTTGTTTCACTTTTTTCCCCCCCTCACCAAGATATAAGTGAGATCTTTCTCTAAAGACCAAAATGACTTCACAAGAATTGCCGTATTAGACAAGAAGTCTTTTTACTTTTTATGCGATGCATTTGTATTGAAAACACATGTTGTAGGCCAAAGTAATTTTCTTTACAGACAATGAATCTTACAACTGGTTTGAACAATTTTTTTTTATGTTTTAATTCTTTATTGTTAAAAGTATTGCGTAAGTCTCCTTTTTCCCCCATTGACCTCTCCCCAGCTGTCCCCACCCTCCCAGCACATGCCCTCCCCCCTCCCCAAGTCTGTGTCTGTTGGTTATGCATACAAGTCCTTTGGTTGATCTCTTACCTCCTCATCCCCCTGGTTTGGACAGTTTTTAAAACTCAAATGTTTTACCACTCTTTGTGATTGGTAGGACTAGGAAAAAAAATGTGAGGGAGCGAAAGAAGACAAGAAAAGCAAGAACAGATTGGAACTGTTTGAAAAGTTGCAAGTTATAAGGAATTAAGGCGTACACAGAACCTTCAAAAGGCAGCGATTCATACCACTGCCTGGAAAATTTTTGGTTACAGTTGCTCACAATATACGTTAGGGAAAATTGTATTTATCATTTTTTTTGAAATGTTGGTAATTTGATAATTTATCAATTTTTTTAAATCAGAAAAGAATAAAAGCTATTAGAAAAACAAAACTCCACCTTAGTGTGATCTTTCTTCAGGATACACTGATACTAGGTTCCTGTTTGCAGTTGTGTGTTGTCCGGCAACAATCAAGGCAGCATCTCTAACCAAAAGTGAGAAGTTGTGACCTTCACTGTCAGAGTCCATTTGAACTGGGCCACAGGACTTTGCATTTTATCTTTTAAATTAGCCATTCCTGTCTCTTGATGTTTGTCTGCAGGCCGCTCCTGCTGCATGGAAAAGACATGCAGTGGGGCACTTTAACTTTTCTTCACATTCCCACCTAAACAGCACTGGCCTACCTTTAACCAAGTACAATTTGCTGACATTGCAAAAGTTTTCTATTAGGCTTCGTTCATATGTGAAGAGGTTTTGTCTCTGAGTCTTAGTGATCTTGGTCAACTGCTCTCTATTTTTCCCCTCTCTCCTTATCAGAGGAGAGAGCATTTCTCTTTTTTGTTGTTGTTGCCTTTTTTTTGAATTCTTAGGTATCATTTTGTTGATAGCCATTGGCATTGCACTGTCCAGGTTCAAGAGGCTGGACCTGGAGGGGTGCTACACTGTACTTACAGAAGTGAAGGAAACTAGATGCTGGAGAAATGAACTGACTTGCTCAAGGTTACACTAGTTAATGGTTTACAAGGCTCTATGTCAGTGGTTCTCAACTTTCCTAATGCCGCGACCCTTTAATACAGTTCCTCATGTTGTGGTGACCCCCAATTTCATTGTTACAAATTGAACATAATTAAAGCATAGTGATTAATCACAAAAACTATATGTAATTATATATGTGTTTTCTGATGGTCTTAGGCGACCCCTGTGAAAGGGTCATTCGACCCCCAAAGGGGTCGCGACCCACAGGTTGAGAACCACTGCTCTATGTGAATCTCTTCTCCCCCACCATGCCCGATGGCTGATCTGCAGAGAGAGATGGTGAGGAAGGAGAGGGCTGCTTCTTTCCCTAACGGAGCACATCAGAGGTTTGAAATTTTCATACAGGTTTTAATTTACAAAGTTAAATTAATTTTGACTCCCTGTCTGTGGCAATGGGGCAATAAGATTTAAATTTGGCGATGCCCTTTTATCATTTTGCTGGCACTATTTGTCACTTCATGAAATAAGAATTATGGGAACTTGCCAGAAACTTATTTTAGACAACAGGGGACTTCAGTTCTCAATTGGGACCTTGCCAATGGTCATTAGGGACACTTTGAATATGATTTCTCATCTTGGCATGAAATTTGGAAATATTTTCTCATATTATCTATACAACTGCTTTTCTCTGGGGAAAAGACAGGAATTTGCACTTTCCTTGTCTTCCCTTAGGTATTGTTTTTTTTCTTCTCAATATAAACAGAGTTTACACATATAAAGTAGGGACAGACAGAGGGATGAAAGGGCGGAGCAGATGGTTGTGAATGGTTAGTTCAGTTGGGGAAAAGCTGGGTCAGAATTAGTTCTCATCTCCCTCTCCTTCGTATCTTACATGCCCCATAATTTACTGAAAGTTGTAGATGATTATGGAGCTGAGAATCCCATCATTATGATACAGTCCACTTGAAAGCCCTGCATTAAAACCAGACCAAGTTGTGATCACCTCCCACGTGCTAAAGTTCCCTGGACATCTTTTGTGATAGCTTTGTGTTTTTGTATATCAAAAAGTTTAAGGTGGAATTATTCCTCCCGAATCCAAATGCTAGATTACCTATATGTCATCTATTTACAAGACGCTGTGGTACTGGTTTTCTCTTACAGTGAATGAGACAATGTATACAGTATTTCATGAGGATATAACAACGCTATGGAGGGTCCTAAAATACGCTGTGATGCAGTACAATTCATGTAAACAAAATCATTTCCTTTCAACATGGCAAATGTGGTTTCAGTGCTAAAGAACCCACCTCTGCCCATTGTTACCGATGGAAACCACCTGTTGTCATCAACGCATCCAAGACTCCATCAAGATCAGCAGCCGTTCTCCCCAGAACAGTGCCTCTTTCAATATTTAGCCTTCCCAGGGGTTCTTTGACGTTGTCTAAGCCTCTTTCTATTTTATTTATCATTCTCCATCATGTAACATCACTGTTTACTGGATTTATACCCACTGAGCTTTTCTTGTATAGGATGTTCATAGGGGAGGCAGGCATTGCAGGACAAACCCCTTTGTTAGGTTTAATTGGGACATTTTTTCCATTTCTACAAGATGTCAAAATTGAGTATCAAGTGTCTACCACAGGACCTGAGACCCTGTTCTTGATAATGCATGGAAGAGCCCTCATGGACTCCATCTTACTTAAAAAGTACAGAACAAAGCCCCCGATGTAGAATATTAAAACTTATACTGTATCAGGCAGTTCAGTTTAGGGTTCCTGTATTCTCATCTTTTACTTTGAAATGTTGGCCCAAGTTTCATGGGGCTTCATTGTAGAACATATCCCTCCACCTTTAAAAATATGTTGCTAGTTGGAATAAGGAAGGCTGAGAACAAAGGGAAAACTTTAGCAAAGTAGTGGAACCAGTGGGGTTATTTTATACTAAAGAGAGGGTACATGTCCATTCTACCAGAGGGCTCAGTGTCTTCACAAACAATCTCACTTCTCGACTGGTGAATATATTTAAGAAGAAGTGCATTTAGATGCCATTTTTGCTCATCTATTCTTCAAACTGTAATACAGCACATTTTGGATTTCAATATATTGCATTTCAAAACTAATGATGCATTCATTCTAGAGCAAATCTTATTTCTAAGCCCTAATTTAATAGAATTAAACTCTAAGATGAATTGGTTTTATGAGATAAACCTCTGAAGTTGATAACTGCATTTAGGAATAGTTTAGATATTGAGTTTCTAATTTGCTCCCTGAGCATGGAAATCCCTCAGATAATCAATATTGACTACCTTTAATTGGTACGAAAGGCTCTTGCTGAGTTTTCTATCTTCTGCTAAAGGAATTGCCTCCGCATATCGGTTGTCTGTGTCACTCTGATTGGTCACAACTGAAAAGCCCTGGGCTTGAGTTCATTTGAATTTGGTGTTTGTTCCTGGCCAGTTGACCATAGCTCCATTCAGCTCCATTCAAACAACAATGGGATGTGCAAACCTTTTTCCTTTATGCCTTATAGAGTTTCTGGGGGTATTTTAATTATTTTCCTTTAAGACTATGTACTTAGTTTTTATTGAATACTTTATTGTTTGTTTGTTTTTTTACTGTGGGGGCAGACGGCAGGCTGGCTGCGATAAGATCAGGAGCTTTCCAAAGGGTGGGGACACTTCCAATTATATATGACTCTTCAAAAATCAGCGCTAGTACCTTCTGAAAAGGAAAATCCTGCTAATTGTTAAATGGACTATTCACAGATGCTACAGGCATTTGGAAATGGATTTTCCCAAATCCCTTAAAAATCAGATGCTGGCTTATTTTGATATAGGAAATATATTTTAAATGTGAATTTAAAACACAGGTAAATATGTATTTATTTTTTAGAGCAAAGGCACCTATTCATCTCATTTTTGATCCAAATCCTCTAAGACAGAACCCAATCTGGAGGGATTTTATTTAAAGGAATTAAATACGAATACTAAGAACTGCTACTGCATCCAACCTCATTTTTCATAAATAAGGCAATTTAAAATTTTTATTGTTTCTTTTGAAAACATTAAAAAATATATAGAATAGCACACAAAATAACAGGAGAATAAAATGTAATCCTACCATCTACACTTATTGCTGATGACATTAAAGAGTGTATATCCTTTTCTCCCCACCTTCCCATGAGTGTATACAATTTTATACAGTTTATGAAATCAGGATAAAAATGTACATATTTCTTTAAAACTCCGTTTTAAATTTTTTTTTATATTTGGAACATTTATCTATGTTATTAAATACACTTTTACAACCTTATTTTATAATGGCTCCACAGTGTGGATACATCATGATCTATTTAACTGATTTTCAGTTATTGGGCATTTATTTTCTCCCAAATTTCTAAGTATTATAAGTAATGTCATGATAGATAACTTTGAACATAAATTTTATAAAGCAGTTTTTAATACCATTCTATTTTATATGTATGGCAGATCTTGTCCCAAATATCTACACTTTGCTGTGTGTTCTCTGACTTATTTTTTCCTCTCCTTTTTTTATTAAAAAAATACTCCATGATGATGATGAAATGTTTTATACATTTAGGATATTTGTGAAGTTTAGTTTAGCTCTTTAAGTTCTATGCTCTAGTAAATACTTCGAGTTTGTTGTATTTTCCAGAGATGACTCATTTGTATATTTTATTCCCATCCATAAATTTGCATTAATATTAAGGTATGTGTGGCAAAGATGAAGTAATTCTCACTCAGCAGAGCTCTGGCGTTTGAAGTTTATAGCAGTGTTCCTCCTCCTCCTCTGGAAAAGTCCCGGTGTTATCCGTGCCCTTGGCAGCTGCTCCCCTGGCTGCCCACCTGCCACACCCTGGCTGTTTGTGGCCCATGGAAGTTGGCTAGCTCTCTGCTTCTTCAGAAATGCCACTGAATATGAAATCCAGCTTGAAAGGCTGGGAAAGTAAATTGTGGATCTGGCACATTTCAATGCCAGTAAATTACATTTTGTCAGCTTCATTGCCCTGAATTTCATGCAGAAATGTGGGACATTGAGAGACTGGCATTTGACAATAAAATTTTTTTTAAAAGGCTAATGCCTTATTAATGCAAACAATTTCTGATTCAAATGGCTGTAGGCAAGGAGTTGTTGCTATTTTAATGGGGACAGTTGCTCAGCTTTTCCTTCAGTTCATATTAATCTCTTAGAAAAAAATAAGATATCTCTTGTTTTCTATTTTGTTCTACACTGGATTGAAAACACCAACCCTCTTTGGAAAATTATTGGCTTTTGGAGGCTTGGGGTCCTCCAAAACTAGGAGATTTGGGTCCTCATCCATCCTAGAGGGCCCCTGTGTTCTGATTTATGTAACACTAGTCACTACTTCCTGAGTCTGCATGTGACTGTGCCTCCTTTAACTTCAGATCCTGAAGTTTCTTCTGTGTGGGACCTCCTACAGAAGCTGTCATTGAAAATCCCAGGTATACTAGAGCAGGCATGGGAAGTGCTTTTTGTCCTAGAAGACAACCAGAGGTTTTAGGTTGCCTTCTGGAAATATAAACAGTGGTTCATTGTTGTTGTTACTGTTTTTTGGAAAGTGGGATAAATTTCTTTGTGTCATCAACTCCAGCAAACTTGGTATTTTGCTTTTTTTTTTCCTACTGGATCAGAGAAAATACCCAATTTTATAGAAGCAAAAGAACTCCTTGTTCAATTCTGTATATTCATTCTTATTATTAGCCCTCCAAAATAGGAACAAATGTGCACTTTTTGTAATGATCTTTAATTTCTCATGCCAGAGAGAATCTGAGACACTCAAAATTCTAGCAAGTTTCTGGGTAAGTTTGACCTAACACCACGTTGGTTCTGTGGTTTGTCAGTGGGGTTACAGAAAAACATCTATTTTTATCTCTCAAATATCTACTTTGCCTTTACTGGAAAAAATGTATACACAGAACATACACAAAAGCAAAAGAAATGATGTTTTATGTGTGTAGCTGTATGTGCTTTCTTTGTGTTCAGCTGAAAGGTCATGTAAGAGTTCAGTGTTCAGAATCAGACAGGGGCACTTTTATTTTGGTGTTGACTGAGGTGCAGAATGGAGACAGATGACCCAGTCTAACACATGTGACAATACTGGATCCTCAGAGACTTTGGGAAGCATCTTCAGTCTTATCAGTGAATTTCACAATGTGTAGAGACCTAGTCCCAGCTACTTGCTCACATGAGGATGGGCTTTGACCTTGACTTCCAAGCATCCTGCCAAGCTTTCAGGGCTGGGTGAGAAAGCCTGGCATTTCTAGGAGGAAAGTCTTGATGGAGGAACCAGGGCTGAAAAAACACAATTATATTACAGTGGCGATGATGACCAATTTTGTCACCTGGACGCAAGTGGGCATGACACCAGTTCACAATCCTGTTGGACTCAATGCTCCTCTTTCAATAACAAATATTTTGTAATACCTGCTTTAATATTCTGACAAGAAACACATAGACATTATAACCTACCCATTCACATGATTTTTAAAAACCAATGAAATATTCTAATGGTAATATAAAACAAAATAGAGAGGAATACAATTTATAATAAAATACAGATTTGAATATGAAAATAATCAGGACAACCACACTAGAAAAAGATAATGAGGAAGTCAATACGTACACCTTTGTGTAGGTTCACTGTGGGTCAGTGACAAATGCAGATGATAGAAATTTTTATAATGATGAGTTGGTTTTATGACTTTCTGGCATGGGGAGCAACTGTTGATAGAGTTGCAAAAACAGCGTACAGTTGTCTCTTGACTTACCTAGCAATTGCATTCCTGGAAAATTCACTAATATTTGCATTGAATGGTAAATAGTTTTTTAAATATGTGAAAGTATTTAAATTTAGGCTCAGATAATGACTAACAAGTTTTTACCTTTGTAAATGTCCTGTGGGGTGTTGGGAAGTCATGCAGGAGTTAAGTGGGACAATTCTTCATAGTGAGAGATTGTTTTTGGTCATGCTGGATGTTTAACACCCCTGGATCTGCCCACTAAATGTCAGTAATACCCCCCAACATCACGGTGATAATCAAAACTTTCCCTGTGATGTTCCAATTTGTGGAGCCACTATGGAAGACAGTGGTGAGGGGAGGAATCTGAGAGACACAAATCTGTAAATGCTAATGCCTCAATATTAAAAATGAAGTCCTGTGATATCAAATGAAAATAGGAAGTATATCATGTAGGCTGTATATTGATACATTTGAATATCAAAAGGTATCAGTACAATGGTAAAAGTTCATCATCTTAAGATTTCAGTAGTTCTTAAATTTTCAGCTTCTTACTCCCTTCTGAAGAGATTTTTTGAAGGAATTTAAAGAATACAGCAGTCTGCCCTTATCCTCGGGGATTATGTTCCAAGGTCCCCAGGGAACACCTGAAACCTCAGATAGCACCAAACCTTATGCATATGATGTTTTTTTTCTATACATACATAGATATGATAAAGTTTAATTTACAAATTAGACACAGTATAAGAAATTAACAATAACTAATAATAAATAGAATAATTAAAACCAAGATACTTTACTAGAAGTTATGTGAATGTGGTCTGTCTGTCTGTCTCTCTCTCTCTCTCTCTTCCTGAGAACCCATCTCATAACCAAGATGTCTACTAAGGGGCTAATATACCACATGGAGATGCTGGACAAAGGGCTGATTCACATCCTGGTCTGGATCGAGTGGGACAGTATGAGACTTCATCATGCTACTCAGAACAGCTCACATTATAAAACTTACAGATTATTTCTGGAATGTTCCATTTAATATTTTCAGACATGGATAACTGAAATTGTGGAGAGTGAAACTGTTAATAAAGAGGATTAATGTATATGCTACATTTGAAAGCTTAACATGTATCTAGCACTGCTTTAAGGAGTATTTATACATTATTTTATTTAAACCTGACCTGTAACTTTTGAAGATATTAGAGAAAACAGGCTTTAAGAGGTTAGAACCTTAACAAAACATACTCAGCTGGTATATGTCAGAGTAAGATCTGAGCTCATGTTTGTCCAAGGAAGTAATATAGCAACCACCTCAACAAAGATAACTTCAGGAGGGAATAGTTGCTTGGTTTCCCCTCCTTCTATAAACTGCCCTAAAATAGGCTTCAGGGGTATCTAAAATGTGGCCATTCCCTGTAGAACATTTGAGTCCTTGATTCTCTTACATGCTGTGCCCCATTGAAGGCTTTCTTATGTTCCATGTACTAGTTGTTAATTTCCCCCTCTCTGAATTGAGTTCTATATTTTAATCTATGTTCAGTCTCTTTGTAGAAAAAAATAGTTTGTAACCATGTTTTGACAGCAATAAGACAGACTGTAACTTGGAAGTGGAGATATTATGGTCTTTTGTAATTGTGCTTAATCACAATATATTTCAACAAAGGGAGAATTTAGAAGGAGGAAAACAAGGAGGAACAAATAAGATAATTGAGGTGGCATAGAGCTACGTGAGTTTTGCCCTAGAGGTCATTCTGGTTGGTGGGTCCCAAGTTTTGATGGAGTGATTGGCATGTCTCTACGGTAGATGCTGGTGGTGATGAGCCACCCACATCCTCTGATACCTTTTACCAGATGAGTAACCTTCTCCAGAAGATTGGCCTTGGCCAAGTAGAACTGCTTTGCAGGAAGCTCTGGGAACTATCTTTCAACCGTTGGAGTCCTATAGTCAATAACTGGCTTTGGTTGGGGGTGACAAAAGCCTTATTCCCTTTCTTCAGGGCAGGTTGGACTCTGCCAGGTAGTTTATGCCCCACTGCTCCTCATGGGATTGGAATGAAGGTAGACTTTACCTAAAACCACATTCTTGCTCCCTCTTCCCCTCTCTTATCCTGCTATCCTCACTCCCCTTCAGAGAGTCCTCACGGAATAGCTCATGTGCATGATAACTCATGAGTTCATCGCAAGACTGTTTCTGTGCACCAGACCTGAGACAGACCCAGTTTTCAAAAGTAAACCATGTTGATTGCCAACCAAATTCCAGCAAGGCTTATTTTAAAAAATAATGACCATTTTAGTGAATATTTTCTCTGCCTGCAGCACTTTACAAAGCACTTTATATATACTATCTCTTTTACTCACTCTAAAAATCTTTATAGTTGAGGAAACTGGGTTTAGAAATGTTGACTACTTTGCCCAGGTCTCACTAAGTTCCTCAGAGGTTCGTAGAAGATTCTTGAGTAACCTTATAACTGTGGTTTTGAACTCTATGTCCTCCATTAGTTTGCTTTCCTCCATTTCTTTCATTTGTGACATGTTTCTTTGTCTCCGCATTTTTGGCCAACTGTGAGGATCCATTGTGTCTGTAGTGGAAGAACTGCTGTGCTGGAGACACCCTTATGGAGCAGGACTTGCTTCAGTGGGGCTTTGGTGCTCACTGAGTCTGTTTCTTGAGTGTGCCCCTTATGGATGTGAGGAGTTGAAATCTGGTATCTGACCAGGGGTACCCTGGCTCCTGGATCTCCAACTCAACCACTGTGTGGGTCCACCCAGCAGGAGCTACAGTGATATCAACAGATTTCTTCTCTTTGTTTGGAATTTGGAAGTTTTGGAGCTCTCTGACTCAGCTGCAGTTTGTTGGGATAGGCTGCAAAAATGCAGGTGATTCCTTGCGCCACTGGCACAGCTTGGGTGGGGATGTAAATTGAGTGGGGCAGGGTCTCAGAGAATCACCAGGGCGGGGCAAACAGCAATGGTTGTTGTCAGCGTCTCTGCGACTCCGACTCCGTATCTCTGCGTCCCGAGTCCCGCGCCCCCACGGCTACAATGATCCCTGTGAGCAGCTCTGCGAGAAGGCCACCCTCGCTTTCTGACCCGCTGCAAGACAGCCCAGTTTCTCCCCGTTAGGAGTCTGGGACCTCAGAATCTCACCTTAAACGAGCTCAGTGCATTTGAGAGCTTGTATCCCCTTCTGATTGAAAAAAACCGCACATCCAGTTGCAGCCCGCCTCGCGCGCCTTCGTACCTCTGTTCTTGGCGCCTCTGCACCTCCTACTCAGTCTCAATGCGCTTCTTTCTTTCCTTCTAGTTGTAGAACTTCCCACTCGGCCAGCTTTCCCGTGGTTCTGGATGATAGCTGTTTTGTCTTATAGTTGTAATTTCAGTGTTGTTGTGGGAGGCAGAGCACAGGTTTATACCTTACGCCGCCATCTTGGTTCTCCTCCCGTATTTGTGTTTTTTAAATGAGTGTGATATTGGTGGATTAAGGGAATATCCTGGAGTTTAGCAGGCTGTTGATAAAATTTCTTGTATATCTTTGAAGACAAAATGGAGCATATGGACTGACTGGTGGAATATAGTTAGTTGAATAACAACTCTCAGCAAGTTTTATTAACCAGAGAGAATTACCCTTATTTTATAACCACTCCCCAACTGGAGGCACTGTTATCTTTTTACATTTTAAATCAATAACTTAGATGACAACAGAGAAACTATACATTTTCACTATGCAAACTGAGAGAGAACTAATACATTGGCTATCAGAGCCAGTGTTCTGTGGAACATAATATGGGAGGCACCGTTCTAAAGGATTTGCCCATTCCTGTATTGATTGATCCATTAGAGATCACATATCATTGCAGCTTCATAATCGCCTTTTGCTTGTGCTCAGGCTTGAACACAGACCTGTGTAAAAAGTAAGACCAGAAATACAGAATGGCTGAGTGACCGACAGAGTCTACTTTCTCCTGGTCATCTTTGATCCTGCATTAGACATGATCCTGTTCATGTTCCCTCATTTCTGAGATTAAGACTGTTCCAACTGACATTTAGGGAAATGATGCTCCCATTGAAATAATCCTCTGTCCAGACTAGATTGGTTATAAAGTGTACAGAGACGAAATCTATTTACTATATCTTTAGGTCTTACTAATTCTACTAATGAGAAATATTATTTATCAAATGCTATATGCAGAAGTAGTTACTTCATATACATTGTCTAATTTAATATTCATAACAATCCTGAAAGGTAGCTTTTATTAGTCCTATTAGACAGATGAGTAAACTGAGGACTCAGGAGGCTAACTAACTTGCTGAATCAGTTACCATAGAGTAGATCCAGGATTTCAATGTATCTGACTCCATTCACACCCTGAACAGACTTAATTACTCAACTCACCACCCTGGATGACTCTGTCTGGCCCAAGATGAGTCTAAGGATGCTTTCTAAGGGAGCCTTTTTCCACCAAGATTCTGACTGCCGGAAGCCGGTCCATCCTTGCTGCTTGACACAGTTGCTGCAGGGAAGAAACATCTGCACAGCGTATGTTTCAAGGGACCTGGCGTATATGGCATACTGTTCTTAATATGTTTGCTCCCCTTGGCGCTATGTGTTTTAACCAAGGTCACCTCTCCGAGAAAAGGTTGTTTCCCCAGGTGGGGATTTTTCCCTGGAGTTAGGGATTAACAGGACTAAGGAAGGGAATAAATCAGTAAAACTCCTTAACTAAGGCGGGTAGTTAATCACTTTAACTACAAACAATCACCCTTGAGCTACATAATCTTTACTCCCTGGAATGGAGATAAGAAACGCCCTAACCTTTGGAATAGAAATTGATAGGATTAAAATCAACTGGTATAGATACAGATGTAACAAGACAACAGAAGACAGAACCTAGAGACAGAACCTAGTGAGAGAACATGGCAAAAGATCCTGGACAGAACCTTGCTATAGATCTTGGCTGGAGAACCTAGACAGAACATGGCAGGAGAACCTGGATAGAACCTGGCTGGAGAACCTGGCTAGAGAACCTGGCTGGAGAACCTGGAGAACCTGGCTGGAGAACCAAGACAGAACCTGGCTGAAGTTCCTAACCAGAACTTGGCTGGAGTTCCTAACCAGAACTTGGCTGGAGATCCTAACCAGAACTTGGCTGGAGATCCTGGCTAGAGATCCTGGCTAGGCTGCTGATCAACTGAAGGCTGTCTCCGTGTCATTCCTTCTTTGCCGACTCCGTCCACACCTTTGGGGACCCCTGGACCTGCTGGGGCAGGACCCCAACATCTGACAAGAATGCTTTTTCCAGGAACCAACCAAATCCCCCTTTGGCACAGGTTTTGAAGTGTGATACTAACATTCTTAGATCAGGGAGAAGTATTGTCCTTAAAGGCACCCAAAGTCCTAGAGTCTTTGAGAACCAAAGAGATGATGTGACCTACAATGGGAAATCAGAGAGAGGGAGGGAGGGAGGGGGGGAGAGAGAGAGAGAGAGAGAGAGAGAGAGAGAGAGAGAGAGAGACTTTTTAAAAACATTTGAAAAATAAAAAAACACCTGGCTAGAAAGTTTCAACCAAGAGGTCAGTTTATTGTTTGTTGGGGTCCAAAAATTCATGATAGCCCATCCTTTGTGGCTGAATTTGTCTTTTATTTTTTACTAAAAGTTTGCCTTTGAAAGTGTCCTATCCTGGAAAACTATATTGGAAGGTTAGTCTTCCTTCCAGGTTGAGTTTCGCCTCATGGATGAGAAGCCCCTGCTCCCACTGTGGGAATGTCACATATTTTCTCATGCACAAGTGGGTAGCAAGAGGGCGCCCAGACATTGGGCTTACTGCTCAGGAATCTGTGCTTATTCATGCATATTTACAAGGTAATTAGTTGTCCATTCATTCATTAGCGTGTTTATAGGGCCACTGGCAAAGCCTCTCAATTGCAGCTTGGAGAAGAGAGACAGCCAAGGCAGGCCTCCGGGGAACACTCCCGTTAAACAGAGTCACAGCTGGATTTAGTGGAATCCACCAGTCCCGAAAGCAGAACTAGGTTCGTGTCTCAAATGTGACTTGTCAATCACCCCGAAATGAGGCCTTGAATTGGCTCATTCATGTTTTCCCTCCAAAAATCAAGCAGATACGGAAGATAGAAGTTTCCTTTTTAAAAAGTCCTTCATGTCCAGGCAGAAATTTTAATGTTTTCTTTTTTTAAAGTTATTCTTATTGAAATTTAGATATAATTAGCATACACTCAAATTTACTTTTTGATGTACAGGTCCATGAATGCTGATAAGCACATTTAGTCTTGTAACTAACACCACAATCAAGGTAGAGAACAATTTCCATGGGTTTTATTATTTATTTACTTTAAATTTTATTTATTGATTTTAAAGAGAGAGAGAGAGCAAGAAATGTTAAGCTGTTGGTCCACTTAGTTGTACATTCATTGGCTGCTTCTTATATGTGCTCTGATGAGGGATCAAACCAGCAACCTTGGTGTTTCAGGACAACATTCTAATCAACACAGCTAGTGCCCAATTTCCAGGTTGTTTAAAAAACGAATCTTTATTGTGGAAAGTATTAACAGATGTACCCTTCCCCCCCCCCCCAACTGACCCCTTCTAGCCCTCCCTCACCCCCACCCCCTGGCCTAATTTCCATGTGTTTTAAAAGTAAAAGAGTTTTTGCATTTTATCTTTTTCAAAATCACTTCACTAGATCTGAAGTAGACATGCCTTACTTCAGGGAGTGGGGAAAGACACTGTTTTCAGAGAGAAAGTTGTGTTGGGGGAAGGTTTTGATCCATGACAGCACAGGTGGTTGCCAGAGACATGTTGGGGGAAACCTGATAGAGTCACATGCCTCATTCGAGTGATACATTATCAGAAGGGAATAAAGTTCTGGTGACTTAGAATTGATTTAGGCCGAATTACATAGTTTGGTAAAGCTTTTCCTTTTCTTTTTTTGTCTGTGAAATAAAGATAATGTTCCCTGTTAATGTGGTTTGGTGTGAGTTAGGTTTATTTAGAAGAAGCTCCCCAGCCACTTGAGGCTGGACCCACCACAGTCGAAGATGCTCCCTGCACAACATGCTTTGCATTCCCTTCAAGCCCCTCCTGGATATCAAAGGGAGAGAGTTTGTAGAACCTGTGTTTTTGAAAATCTGTCCTTACATTAGATCTGAGAGGGGAAAAAAATCTAGTTCTTCAAATCATCTTCGCTCTTTCAAATCCCCTCTGAATCTTTGTTTTTCCCAGTCCCAGGTCCTCCGTGAACACGTGTCCTGTAGTTGTGTGCATGTTTCAATATTTAGTTCCTTCAGTCATTTTAAAATGACTTTCAACTCACCTCCTTCAGGAAACCTCCACCCAAACTCTTGGAAGAGTAGAGCCTATCAGCGCATGGCTGCTTATGGATAAAGAGGAGTGCCTACCACTTCCCACTCCTTCAATTCCTGCTGTTTGTTCCAATAGCCTTTTACTTACTTTCTTATTTACTTTGCCTGCACAGACAGCCTAGAGTGAGGTTAGTTGCTCCATTTTTAGAGTTGGACTGTTCTATCTCGACTGTTCTATCTCTATCTGTCTATCTATCTGTCTGTCTGTCTGTCTGTCTATCTATATCTATCCATCCATCCATCCATCATCCATCCATGCATCCATACCTTGGGCATATTGTTTATTCTCTCATGGTCTCAGTTTCCTCATCTGTAAAATGGTGCAATAATGCTTCATAGGGCGGTTGTGAGTATTGAATGATAAAATGTGTATATAGCATTTAGATAGTTCCTACTACCTAGGAAGGCTCTATAATATTAGCCTTCTATGTCTTCATTATTTTTGTGACCTCCTTTCTCCTTCCTTCTCCCATGTTCCATTCACAAAAGCAGGCACATGCTTTGTCATTTAGGACTTTCCCAAACTTATCTTCAATCAAGTTCAAGTATTGGTAGGAAAACTGGTGTTCTATTCAGCCCTTTTCTTCATATTCACATCATCAGCAGGACTGATGTGAATAAGTTTCGCCACATTTTGTAGCTCTCTTTTTTATTTGTGGTTTGTTCATCTGCCTCTACCCTCCTCACTTTCTTTACTGCTAGAGTTTCATTGGCTACCATTTAGTTTCTGCATTCTCGTAGTTGCCCATTCTTCTTGAGCACGTGTTCAGAAGTATGGGTGTGCAGGTAATATTAGGTTGCAGTTTTGAAGGCTTTGTGGATTATGGAGCCAGGCTGGGAAGTCTGCAGCCACTGTCTAATGACCTTTCAGCAAAGGATGGTTTATACATTTTTGAATGTGTGAAAAAAAATCAAAAGAAAAATATTTCAGAACACATGAAGATTACGGAAAATCAAATTTCAGTGTCTGTAAAGTTTTATTGGAACCCAGCCACACCCATTTGTTTATGAATTGTCTATGGCTGCTGTCATGCTACAATGGTGATTTGAATAGTAGCCTAAGAAGCCTAAAATATTTCTTGTCTGGCTCTTTACAGAAAATGTTTGCTGACTTGGAGTCTTGTTCTTAGTAAACTCACTGATGAAAAAAGAGAGTATCCTGATGTGAGAAGCAGGGGTTTGAAAGCTGGCTATTTTAAGGAGAGTTGTCTGAGTAACTGTTGTCTCTGATTTTCAGTATTTCCTCCTCCTTATTTGAAGCTTTTAATATATTTGATGGGGGTGTGTTAAGTCAGTTTGCATAAAACTTCTGTGTCAAGTCAATTTCCTGATATTCTCTGCCTGCCAGTGAAACTGGACCCTGTCATCTTGAGTAGTGGGTTTCACAGGACACAATCCCTTTCCTCAGCTCAAACTCTTTGTTTTTTTGTGAACTACTGCAGCTCTTCTTGAATTTCTTTTATCAATGTTCAAAACCGGGCCTTTTGTACCGAATATCTTCACACGTTTTAAAACAGTGCAACTTCAGGCTTTTCAGCTGCGCACGCTGGAAGGAGCATACACATTGTCTTCCTATTGGGGTGATTGACTTGTTCTTTAAATAAAACTGCAGGCTTTGTTCTCAGTTCCCCACTAACTGCCATATTCAAATTGTTTGTTCTTGTCTAAAATAACTTCAGTGTGTGCCAGTTATTATTCAGTCTTGCAAACAATTAAGAACAGTGTTTACAATATAAATTGACACCTATACTGGAAAAATTCTGCAAAAACAAAGAAGGAAATCCAAATAACAAAATGGGGGAAAAAAGAAATCAGGCAGGCCTTTATTTTGCACATAATGTGTTCCTGAAAACTTGTCCAAGAGTTGAACAATTGATTCCTGTGTTGTAAAGTGGGGGTGCCATTTGCAGGGAATTAAAAAAAAAGTCATCAAAGGCCTAATTCTGATTTGAGCAAACTCTGCCTTCCTTGGGCCAGGAGAGCTGGGGCATGAGAGGTGGCAGTGTGTAGGGAGGTGACAGCTCATGCTGAATTTTAGGGAAGCAAGCCAGGCATCTACCCTGACTGTGGCTGATGGTTAGGCAGCCCCCTAATCTGGAACTTCTACATTTGAATGTGTTAGATCCCTGGAATAAAAATAGTGGCAATTATCCTAACATATTACTAGTATCATAGAGCCTTGTCTATCCCTCTCCTACACACACACACACACACACACACACACACACACACACGTATACTCTCACACTCACACACACTTAGCTGTCACCTGGCTGCTTCCCTAAGGGAGAGCCATGGTGAGGAGATAGGAGGGGACAGATATTAACAGAGCTATGAGACACAGGCTGGAGACTGCATTTAGCAAAATAACTGACTCCAAGTTCCAGCTTCTGGCTATGTGTGGTCTGTCTGCTCGAGTCCGCCCATTGCAACAGCAGCTCTTGGAACCTAAGGTTGGAGGGATAGCTGGTTCCTTTCCACCAGGGTCCTGTGTAGGCACCGGCAGCTCTCCCAGGACCCGTCCTCCCCTCAGCCACTTTATGCCTTGGTAGCAACAGGCATCGGGCAGTGTCATTTGGGGATGACTTCAATTATTGTTTTCCATATGAATTACAGAAGTTCTTGAAGCTGGCATTGCTCAGTTACATATTTATATACCGATGTGCAAAAAATTGTAGTTTTAAAATGTTTCATAACAGATATACTCTTCTCTGATAATTCCTACTCTGCTAGGTATCAAGGAAAATAAAATTTAGTTTGATTCAATAATTTAAACAGCTTCTTAGGTAAAGGTCTCTTTGGGTAAAGGTTTCGTCTTTCAGATTTCTTCCTCTGCTTCTGTTGTTGTTTTCCAAAAGAGTTGTGGACAGTGGAGGATCTCATCTCATGGTGAGGGGTAGACTGTGGCTCATGCTTGCAGGTCCTTGTATTGCCCACTAACTCCTCTTGTGGCCATAGGCATGTCCTGAAGCTGCCTGGTTGTGAGGTTCTGGACTGGTGCTGAGGTTTACAGCTCTGAAATCCCAGTGCCTTTGTCTCAGCTTGGTCATGCCAAGAATCCTCCCAGCCAACACAGTCCCTCCTTAGCCCTGACCTGAGTATTGCCCATCATTCCTGGTTTGGGACATTTCCCCTGTAGTCCATGGCTCTCAGGATCACTCAATCCCTGCTGGGAGCATCCCCTCCCTTACAAGTCCATCAACTATCTTCTGGGTCCATTCAGCAACTAACAGATACTTGCCCAGTAACATAGGAGCAAAAGGAGATTCTGGAAAGCTTTCCCTATTCCTCTCTTGCCAAGCCCCCAATTTGACTCTGCTATGGACACCTTAGGTTGGTATGGGGTGGGTGGGGTCAACCTCTAATATAGCGCCTAATGGGAAGGAAGCTCTTTCTCTGGTTTCTTTTTTCCTTTAATGTATTTCACATGCCTACTCCCATCTAGGACTCCAGCTTGGAGAATGGAGTTAGTACATGCATTTTTTACAATCTTCTTTCATGTTGCTTGACTTGGTGTCCTACCGATTCCCCTGGGGTGGAAGGAATAAACTTTCTTTTTCCTCTTCCTGTTTGATGGAGTATTTTTCTTCATTGAAACTTCTCCTTTCCAAGCTGGTATTCCCTTACCCCATCCCTTCCCCACCCTCTGGAGCTAGCAGAATGAAATGTCCACCAAGGGAAATGATTTATGGGAAAGAGGAATGTAAGTCACATCAGTTTACTATTTTCAAAATATTTTCTTGGTTTTATCTCAACTTATGGTATGAAAGGCAGTTTAGAGGTACATTGTATAATGTGGGACAGCTCAGGGTATATGGGAATTGACAGGGAATGGTCAAGAACTGCACTGTTCTATACCCTGTAGGCTCATTAGGTGCTGAGGACACAACATGCATCTGTCCTTGAATGTGCTGTAGAGCCCCAAACACTGTGGAACACAATGAACATTAAATTCTCCATTGTCAGATGATGATACTAGAAGGTTCCTACCTCAAAGGAAATTTTTGTTGTTTTGGGGAAAGAAGAGCCTGCCAATTCCAAGGGAATTACATTATGTATCCAAGTGACATTGGGTTGGAATAAATACTCAGGTCATCATTAAAGGTAAATAGTCACATGACTTTCAGCTGAGGAGTATATGTGGACTATTTGAGGGGCAGCCCTTCTGCCTTTCCTTCATGTGTTGGTGGTGGGGGCTTTAGGGACTGGGGGAAGGGCGACTTTTAGCAGCAAGAGGACATACGTTTCCTTCTCCATTTTCTCCTCTTTGCTGGTTCTCTTTTCCCTCCCTTCCCACTTCCTGCCATTTCCATTCCTACCTCTCATAGCTCCACCTTATTATAGCCCTGCCTTATTATAGCATTCCCTCATTCATTCAGCATATATTGACTGCCTGCTGTGTGCCAGATATTAGGCTGGGTGGTGGAGAAAGATTAAATCCCTGTTCTACTCAGATGTTTGCTTGGGTAAGAGAACTGACGTGCAAGATGGGATTTGAGGTGGTTGTTGCACGTGGAAGGAAGATGCCTTTGGAAATAGAAAGAGGCTGGAAGGTCTATGGAAATGAGAAATGGGGAAGAGCAGGGATGGGGAAATTGTTGCTAGCAATACTAGCAGGAAGTGCCTCATATACCGAGTGTCTTCTCAAAGGTTGGTATAGACCATAGTTCCCAAGATTAGGGTTAGGGTGATGGGGATGACTGAAATCATGAACCCACTTACTGTATTAGAGGGCAGGCTGCATGTTTCCTTGAGACCAGCCCACTGTGAGAGGGTAGTCAAGTTCATGGGTGCTAAGGGGCCATTTCAGTGTTGTGGGTACATGCTTCTTCTTTTCATTGACTCAGAGACATGAAGAGAGCATTAATTCTGTCAGTTAATTATGATGGACTCAAGACAACTTCACAATCCTTCCTCGGTCTTCCAGCTTGGTATTTAAGCTTTAGATTTTCCTTATGGACTTGCCTCTCCTTCTGTGTAGCTTGATGTGTGGAAACAGCTCCTTTAATCAGACTAGAAAAGACCCCTTGGTGTTGATACCTGACACCCAAATGAAAGAACTCCCCCTGTAAGTAACACTTCACACTTTGTAGAACTCTTTCGGTCTTACTATGTCTCTTAGCTATCTGGAAGATAGTAAGGATTCATTGGGGTTGTCTGAGCTGTGGCCCTTAATCAAGCCTCATGTAGCCTGTTTTCACTTGATGTAAATTAAATTGGCAACATGCATTTTTTTTTAATGAGGTGGCAACAGTGGCCATTTTCTTTACTATTCACTCATGTACCTAATTTTATTAGAATCCCTTAAAAATGACAGAAGATACACTTATATATAAAAAATCTTTTATCTGCCTTTCCCCCCAAGAGAACAGACAAAACTGAACAACAAAATAAAGGCCAGATCAACCCAAAACAGGAAAAGTAAAGTGTAAGTCCTAATGGAAGAAAGGCTTTCTGGGCCAATTTGGAATATTCTAGATACAATAGTAATTTGCCATATTTAGTTGAAATCTGACAACATTCAAACATTTCTAGTGCAACAAACACTCCATGTCAAGTGGCCAAATTAAAATGGAGACCTGGAAATGCTAAATAGTTGAGCATGTCATATTCAAGTGCATGTGGCAGTGACATGGGGGCTTGATGGGTAATTTTCTATCTTTTTACCATTGACAAAAGGGAAACAGATTTCTCTTTTAGAGGGAGAGTGGGGAAATAGAAATATAATTCAGCTGATATGTGCATGTTTCTAAGAATTCTTGTGCTCAGAGTAATCCTAGAGCATGGGCATGGAGAGCTGTTCGAGGAAAGTTGGAAAGATTTGAAAAGCAAAACACCATTAAAGTATATCAAGTGGTTTGTATCTTTGCCACACCTTCCTGTTTTCCAGCAATTCCAGGTTTTTACCTACATATATGAATAGGTTTGGGGCATGGAAGATCACAACCTCTTAGCCAAAAGGCAGTCATCATGTTGTTTGATGAAACTCAAAGAGTTGAAATTGAATAGGAGTCAGGTTTATGGGGGACATCATGTCAAACATGTTGGGCTACATCTAACAGCCAATCCAAAGATATAAAAACAAGTTTTGTTCTAACTCATGCTTGCTCACCGTCTTAGCTCGGGCTACTACAACCAAAATCACAGACAGAGTGATTGAAACAATAGGAATTTATTTTCTCACACTTCTGGAGGCTGGAAGTCCATGATCAAGGTTCCAGCATGGTTGGGTTCTGGTGAGGCCCCTCCTCTTGGTTTGCAGCCAGCCAGCTTCTCACTGGATCCTCACCTGGAAGAAAGAAATGATTTCTCTTGTGTCCCTCTTTAAAAGGGCACTCATTCCATTCGTGAGGACTCCAACCTCATGACTTAATTACTTCCCAAAGGCCCCACTTTTGAAGACTATCACATTGGGGAGTAGAGTTTTAATACATGGATTTTTTTTGGGGGGGGGTACACACAAACATTCAGTCCACAGCACTCCTGCATTCCATCATATGTGCGCAGTGAGCTTCTTTCTGTTCATTATTGTCATTCCTGCACCTGATCTGTCAGAAGCTCCATTATGACATGGATTTTAGAAATCCGCCAGGCAGGGGAGAGTGTGACTGAGTTGAACCATGAATGCCAGTGGCATGGCCATAACAGTGTTTGAGTAGAGGGAGGAATGTGATACCCCCATACTGCCTACAATGTGTACTGCATGTTTGTCAATAGCTCCAATGACCATCACTAACTTTACTGAAAGATCATTTGTTATTTATTCTTTCTTGCCTTAAGAAAGGATTATCTTCTGAAATCCTAAATCTACCCCATTTAAAGTAACCCCCCCACAAACATGTTAAATATTTGGGGATCTCACTTTAAATTGATTCAGCCTACAAATATTTGTTCAGTTTTTTTCTTATGTAGACATTATATTAAATGCTATCATCCATTGTTTACTGTCTCATGGGGTGACAGACATTATAGACAAATGCTTGCAGTACAATAAGGTGACTCTTCCTCTGCAAATGGGTTTAATGTGGAGAGAGAGTAGTGGAGAAGGTGCTCCTAAGTTTGTGTGGGGACACTCAAGACAGTTTACTTATTGGAGGAAAGTTCCTTGTGCTACACTTTATATCTCTCTCCTATTGTCTGGCTTGAAAATTATCATCTTTGAGTGAAAGCTTTCATGTCCTTGAAATAAATATTATTCTACTTTCCTCCATTTTCTTTTCTATGCAGAGTGAGTGTGGTTCTTTTCACTTTTGTGGATCAAATTTCTTTTCCTTTGTGGCCCTTTTGAATCCTACCTTGCTCTCCACCCAGGTGTGGGAAAAGTTATGAGAGCACAAGAAATCAGGTGCATTTTGTCAAAGACTAGGCTGACTAAGAAACACCTTTGTGATAGTCTTCAAAGGAAAATGGGAAATTAAGTATAGTTTTCTTGACAGCTTGGAATGAATCATCTCTCATGCAGCTTAGAACTGACGCTATCCCGAAGTTAGAGAGGGCCACCCCTTGATTCTTTTAGTTTCCATTCTAGATCCCTTGGGCAACCCAGGCAAAGGGTTTCATTTCATGTCCTCATCTCATTGGAATCATCTTCTGGGGAGTATCTTGTCTTATGGCTTCTCCAATACTGCAGAAGCTGCTTTAGTTACTGATTTTATTTTTTTTTTGCTTTATTTTTTGTAACAGGGGAGTCATAATATAGAGTCTTAGCATTTGCTACTGGAAACCCTTTTCCGTCATTTCTGAGGGCAGCCTCTCCAACTGCTCTACATATTTCTGTCTTCCCCTGCTAAAGACCGTTGTGACACTGTTGGGGGAAATGCTTCTTCCCCTCTCTTCATGCTTGCTTCCATGAAAAGAGGTGTTGGCTTGTGTAACTCCTGGCCTCACCGTGACTCAATAGACATGGATTTAACTGATTGGTAAATGTGGGAAGGAAGAATGAGTCATCTGCCCCATCTCTGCTTCTTCCTGTTGGGACCACCTTCCCTCCAGAGCACTTGGTATGCTCTGACTCTGGGGGAAAGTCCACCTACTTGTGGGGTCAACTTATCACACTCTTGGCTCTATGTCCTTCAATGTGTCCTTTTTAAAAAACTAATAAAAGTGGTATTTGGATCTTTGTTACTCTTACCATTTCTCTATTTGTTCAGAAGCTGAGTGAAAAGGATGGGTATTATTCATTGAACATCATCACACCAGGAGATTAAGAACTGCATTTCATGACAAAAGGCCAGATAGTTCCCTGGGCAGTGAGTGGACTAGACCAGGCATTCCAGAATCAACCCTGTTTCTTTTAGCCTTAGAGTAGGAGTGGGGAACATCTGGCCCACAGGCTGTATAAGGCCCATGAAATCATTTGGCCCTGCCAAGGCGTTAGGGGTGAGTTAATTAAATGTTTGACCAACATTATTTAAATGTTTTTATTGATTTCAGAGAGAGGAAGGGAGAGAGAGAAATATCCATGATGCGAGAGAATCATTGATCCTGCACGCCCCCGACTGGGGATCGAGCCCTCAACCCAGGTATGTTCCCTGACCAGGAATTAAATCATGACATCTGGTCCACAGGTCGATGCTCAGCCAACTGAGTCACACTGGCCAGGTGTATAGCAAGCTAATTTTTAGGTTGATAATTTTATATGGCCCACAAATGATGTTATAAATATCCAAATGGCCCTTTGCAGAAAAAAGGTTCTCCATCCCTGCTCTAGAGGCTCAGCTTGGTCAGTTCTTTCAGAAAAACTACTCTAGTGACTCTGACTCACCACTGATTTCCCCTTCCTCCTCCTTTCTAGAGCATCAATAGACTATGTGGCACATTATGGGGGAGGGTGATTGAGACTATAAATATATATGTTATATATGTACACACATACGTATATATGTATATTCACACACACACATATATATATACATACACATATAATAAGGTATCTGAGGTATAGTAGGTACTCAAAACATAGTGACTATTGTTATTGTCTTTGTATTTTTGCATATTTATGTCTCATATGATGAAGATGTTGAGCTCCTTGAGAACAGAAACTATGCTTTATATTTCTTTTCCCATTTTGCAAGGAATTGGTAAACAATTCTAAATAAATTATTGAAAGAATTTCTAGAAGCCTATATAAAACTGATCTATACCTATTTTTGAGAACTTCTGAGAGTCTAGTTTTGTCAGGAATTATTTCTGTTCCATTATGTTTTCTCTGTGTAAGTCAGCATTTAGACATTCATTTAGATGATAAATATTAAATTTGGAAATAAAAAAAAATAATAATTAAAAAAAATAAAAAAAAATAATAAAAAAAAGACCTCGCTTAAAATAATTCCATTTAGTAGAAGGTAAGTATCAAAATATGCTTCTTGAATGTATTGTTTTTTCTTATGCTAATTTTAATCTTCTTCTTTCCCTAGTCTTAAGGAGTGAACAACTGTGGGCTCTTAATGCCATTTCTCTTTGGTTACGAAAGTAAGCTTAAGGACTTATGTCTAAACAGCCCCAATATACTGGACTCTTTAAGAACTGTGGGTAACCTTAGCATATAGCAGAGCCCCAGAATGTTGGTGCCATCTGGAATGAAAACAAATGGCTTCAAGAATGCTATAAAAACACATAAACTGCCACCAGGGAGGGTCAGTGCTGGGCAGATGGAGAAAATGGATGTCCAACTGCTTATCCCTGTCCCTGAAGGAAGGTCTACAATTATCGAACTTTCTCCCTCCCTCCCACTTCCGAACCTATTTCCTCTTGGCTGCCTTTTCTTTCTCCCTCCTGCCCCACCACCCATGGATGCAAGGAATGAGTTGAAAATAATCATTCTTGGTGGGAGAGTTTTACAAGGGAAAGTTGTGGGATTGCCAATTATTCTATAATTAGATATTAGATTAACTGTCTCTGTGAAGGAGAGAAAGTCAAGAAATGAATGTTCAAGAAACTGCAGCATTTGTGTGCAGTGTTCGGAAAGCAGTTCCTGTTATTGTTAATAGACATCGTGTAGATGAATCTCTTAGTACCACACACACTCATCTGCTGAAACCTCACTCTTCCAGCTGTCATTTTGCCATTCCCATCTGTTTCTTCTGCTCTAATAAACAATAGCACTAATTTATTTAGCACCTCTCATCAGAGCCCCCAGGGCTGCTCCAACCCTGCAGGGATCCTCTGTGTGATGACCTCAGAGTGGACACATGGCCTGCTGCTTCTGGACGGGCAGTGCAGACTCTGAAATAGGACTTTGCCTTCGGGGATGCTCACCATCAATGATGTGATTTTTCCCACTGCCCTTTTCAAATCCCTTTAGCCCCGAGAATGGAAAATTTGGCCCATTTCTCCAGGGCTGTGAATACCCTGAGAATTGCTTACCTATACAGGTTCTAGAATTTTTGTAGATATTTATGGCTGCTTTTGAAAATGTTTATTGGCCTTCTACTTGGCCTTTTGTAGGTGACTGAAAGAAAAGAGAAATACATAATATTTACATTCTTGAGGGTAGTGCCAGTCTTTGAGCTAGTTACTGGTCTGCCAGATGCATGGATCTGTTTGTTCAGTGCATAGAGATGGTGGATCTGAGAGCAATGAGTGCAGTTGGCTGTCTTGTCCAGACTAATTTCATATAGACCTTGGCCTTGAAGGCTATGTAGTACTTTTGCATATTGCAGGGGATGGGGGTGGGACACAGAAGGGTATCTTTTGCAATATTTAAAAGAAATTTAGCTTACAGGATTTGGAATGTAGTGAGACAGTCAATTGAAGAGGGTAAAAACAAGCATTTGTTTATTGTAAACTGATGCTTTGAATAAAATTTTTTTTCAGCCAAATGCAATTTGTTGATGTTGACAATTCGTGGAAATTAGAAGAAAAAAAGGCAAATATCTGAAGCTTTAAAATGGAGTCAGAGAATTCTCAGACATAGAATTTTTTAAAATAGTAATTGAGAACAAAATTTATATAATTTTTTATGTGGAAGGAATTGGAGAGGCTGAGAAGGGTGGGTTTTTATTTCCTGTGTACCTACAGGTGTCTAGCTTGCTACAGATAACCCTTTCCTCTTCTGACAATTTTGAAAGGCAATACCTTTCTGATATTGTTTGGAGAAAATTAAGAGGAAAGTTCAGAGCAGTGTTACTTAAAGTTTGCTTCAAGCATCTCTGATTGACAAGATGTTGTTGAAAAAGGAGTCTGTGACCAAATAAATTTGAGACACAGCATAAATTTTTTCTTTCTCCTGGAGATTTACAAAGCACATAACGTATTAAAGGCTTTAATAAATCCTGCAATAAATAAGCTTGTTCAATTTTGTTTATCTAATGCTTTACAAATTATTTGATCACAATGTTTTGGATTGTTTTCCAGATCCCATCTTTGTGTGTGTGTGTGTTTTTTTTTTTCCAGAGGGCAGACTTTGGGAGGTGCCAGTGTACAATAAAATATTTTGGAATATAACTATTTTGTGAAACAAAATATGCATAAATGTATGAACCTTGTGTTGTTTGATTTTGGGGGCATTATTAAAAAGATCTACAATGCACCCTTTCCTTCTTGTGATTTTTTTAGTCCATCCGAACATCCACTAAAAGACATGCTCAAGCTTCCTTCTTCCAGGTGCCAGAGACACAGGTTCTGGCACACTTTTCCTCTTAACCTTCTGATTTAAACTCCAGCTCGTCTTTTTAGACCAGGGTTCGGCAATCTGTATGTGTAAAGGGCCAGCTAGTGAATAATTACAGTGTTGAGGGCCAAGAGATCTTCGCAGAAACTCCCTATCTGCCACTGTAGTGTGAGGGCAGCTATAGACATTGTGTAAATGAATGGGTGTGCCTGTGTCCTAGTACAACTTCACTTAGAAAAATAGGCCGCAACAGAATTTGGTCAGCCCCTATTTTAGACTCTGTTCAGGGGTGACTCTGTTTTTGAAGCCTTTCTTGAGGTTCCAGCCATTGTTCCCACATTAGTGTGAACCTTTGTTTAGCACTTACTTTATTCTGTCTGGCATGGACTCTGTCATCTATCATTATGTTATCCTGAGGGACCAGGGATGGCATTGTGTTCCATCTATCTTATCTGGCTTTCCCTTCCTCCCTCCACTCTGGCCTCTTGGGCCATCGGTTCCACAAACACACTGTGCTCCCTGTCTTTGAGCATGCTGTTCCCCATACTTATCTCTGATTGATTAGCTCCTACTTTGGCGTAAGGTCTTAGCCTACTCAAGCTTTCCTGACTTGATAGATTTGATAAAACTCCCTATTATAAGAATTCAAACCTTCATTCACGTCACATACCTCGGTTCAAATACAATATCCTATTAATTGTTATGACTAGATGATTAAATGTGTCTCTTTCACTGGTCTCTAGGTGCCACTGTGCAGGAATCAGGCTTGGTTTTGCTCACTCATAGCTCAGTGCCTGTAATATAGTAAATGCTCAATAAAAATTTACTAGATAAAATGAATGCATTAACTAATACTCGAATGATTGAATTCAGTCATTCATTCATTTATCACTGGCTCATTGTTTGGTCTAAGAGCTTGCACATATATGCTTAATAAACATTTTAAGGAACAAACATTAATGACAGCTGTTACTCTCAATATCTAAAAGTGACATAGACTTGCAGCTTTGATTCCCTCTGGCATCAGTTAGAAATGTGCCTCATGCCACATTGTGGCACTTTCATCCAAATATTTGATTCCTTTTCAAAATGAACTCAGCTACAACTGCCACTGCCAGGTACAAACTTTACAATAAATGATAGAGAATGAATCCTTTCTACTTGGGGAACCGTCAATAGCTGTGCAACTAGACATTAGTACCTAAGAATAAAGCATTACTGTGTCCTTTAGTATTTTTTTAATTAAAAAAAAGATAGTATAAGGTGCCCTTTTAATGACAGCCAACCCAAGAAAGCCACTGAGTGGAAAATTCTGAGTTAAGATGCAATTGTGTTATTGTGTTTTAGGGTCTTTTACAAAAGTCATAGCATGATGAATTTTGGATGAATAGTTGCTTTTCCTTTGAAACTTGGGCTTCTTTGCTGGCAGAAACCTAATGTGACTGAACTACAGTGCGTTCTCTGGGCTCTAGAGAAGAAAGCCTCCAGCGTGGGGAGGTATGGTGAATGGAGATCAGAGCCTCAATTCCAGGGTTTCATTCCCAGTCCCTCTCCTGATGTGAGCAAGCTTCAAAGAGAAAGAGAAAACAGATGCTTAAGGGCCACAGGCAGGAAAGAGAAATCTCACTCAGGCTGGCATGGGATCCTGTTAGGGAATTTTGGTTATACATGGTTGTGCCGCTGGTCAACGATGATGCCAGCAGAGGTGTTTTTCTGTGTGGCTAAAGACTGCATGAAGGGCCAGGTGTGGAAGTCCTTAGAAGGCAGTGCCTCAGCTGTGCTCAAAGGCAAATGTAGAGGTTAGATCCCTTTGGAGTGGGCCTCCAAGCATCAGGAATCCCCTGGCATGGGGCCTTTGGGCTGCATCCACTCTCACATGCACAGCCTAGGATATATGGGCATCTCAGAAGTGTGTGAACAGTGCATTGGCAAAGGTCAGCTCATGTATGTACGTTTCAGACTAGAGTATTTTTGACTTCCCACTGATCTCTTCACTGCAACAGCTGTCTTCTCTCAGTTATATATCAGTTGTAGGAAGCAGGAGGGATATATGTGCCCAACATGGCTCTAAATTTCCAGGCATTAATTTAGACAGAGGCTAAATGTAAACATTGCATTCTGGCCTTCTTATCTCTCAGACTGTACATGCCAGACGTAGCTCCTAGGTAGGTCCATCACTTTTGAGTGCCCTTGCGTGCCAGCAGTATGCTGGACACTTTAATACATTGTCTCAAATTATCATCACAATCCGCTGGGTAGGAATAATTCCAAATTTTCAGCTAAGGTCTTTGAGACTCAGGGGATATATGATTTGCCCATGGCCACCTAGCAGGTAAAAGGCACAGCTAAATTACAAAGATATAGGAAAAGATAAGGACTGATTTCTTGAAAGATTGTGTGGTTTTTTTCTGGTCCCAGTGCCCTGCGGAATTGCTACCGAAGATGACACCTGATCCATGTAATGTTGAGTATGCTGCTGGCCCCAGCCCACAGCAGAAGAGGCTTTTACGTCAGCCCAGGGGAAGCACGATGACTGAGTATATTACTCTAGGAACCTGTGGTCAGAGGACAGAATTCTCGGATAGAATTCCTTGAGTAACATTCGACAGAGCCTTTTGCCCCCATCTAACCTCAGCTGTTGTTGCCGTTGAGAGAACATTTTCCTCACCACACTATTAAGAGGGAATCCCAGTCATTGTTATGCCATTGGTAATTCACTGAAGTAATGAACTTAATTGTAGAGATTTTCAAAACAAGTACACTATGTCAGTTTTATGATTATTCAGAGTCCATCCCTGTGTAGATCATAGGTATTAATCACTGTCATGATTTTCTTAGTCACTGGGTATGTTTCTGTCATTGTTTATCTCAGTGAGACTCAGCGTGTCCTGAAATTCTCTGAATAATCAATATCTAGCTTGTTCCTTCCCAAATTGTGAGTAATTAGAAGTTTCAAAATAAATCAAGTACAATTTGAGAAAGTGTTGCGGAGCTACAAGTGCTCTCCAGTATAACGTGCATTTTCATCTCCCTTGCCTGTGTGCATTTGGTGTTAATTGTCCTTCATTGTACCAGCAGGGACCCATAAAGAATCTCTTTAGAACCCTGTAGTTGAGCATGAGTATCTGTTTCATTAATGCTTGATATAAAGTTTAGCAGAGTTGCCAGGTGTCTGAAACCCCTATTGAACCTTTCTTGAAAGAGCATGGGGTCTGGGACTTGTAAGAGCTTTGGCTGGTATCATATAATGGTGCTGTGTTGGTAAGAGGACCTCTTACACATGCCATTTGTACATAAAATTGCTTAGCAAAAATCCATCCATCTCTGTGGTATTGGAGGTGGGGGCTGAGTTAACGTCAGCTAACCTGATGAAAATCACCTTGCCATGAACTCCCTTATAAGCTGAAATCCCATTGCCATTTTCCTTTTTCTTCCTTGCAGCAAGAGGTGTTAATTGGCCACACTGTGTCTAAAAAAGTATTTGTCCCCCCCCAATGCAGTAGGATCTCAGTTTTTCCATAAACAGTTGCAAATGATAAAATAAATCAATATTTGTTAATGTTATGATGCAGCAGCATCCCCCCAGATCTGCAAAGAATGATTTATAGACTACAGCATTTCAAGCCTGACCCGTTCGGGTCTCAGAAAGCACTTAAAAAATAAATTTACCATGGCCTCTCTCACCCCATTTCAAAAAGGGTGACAAAGATGAAGTAATTTATAAGTCACACTTTTATTAATGCTTTTAACTTTCATACACTTGGCTTTGTTGGCCTTCAAGTGGCATTAGTGCAGGCCCTGGTTGAATGGTAACCTTCGGCACTTTGAGGGGGGTTCGGTACAAATGATCAACTCATAAATAGGTGCTGGGCTCCACATTATCCTGCCATAAATTCACCAGGCCTTTCAAGTACATCAAGTAAGAGCGAGTTGAAGTAGGCATTTTGCTCTGAGTTTACAGACTAATGCAGTACTAATGAGTATCTGGGCAAAGGGTTTCCAGAACGATGTCTAGCACTTTGCAATGGGAGACATTGCTTGTCACAAGGGAGAGGAGAGCCTTGTAACATGGGAGTCATGGGGAGCAGGCCTGTCTGTTTTCAAGGGAACCAAATGGATGCTCCTGAACTGTTGCAACTCCTCCTTTGCAGCCAGAGCAGGAAAATGAGGAATTGACTTGAACTTCACCATCTGCCTGTCAAAACTGTGATTTTTGAGACTTACCGTTAGGGTGTCTGTAACATGAAAAAGAGATCAGGTAGAGAAACTCCCTGATAGATGATGATAGCCACCTATTTGCTTGATGTCTTTAAAAAGGGGTCTGTTGTGGTTTGTAGGATTAGTGATGACAGGATATTGACCTATCAAAGCAACTTTGAGAAGCAGAAAACTGCTGCTTTTCTCTTTCCCTAGCATATGGTAAATGAGTCAATGAATTACATTGATTAGAACAGGGTGAAAAAAAATATAACTGAAATTATTGACCCTTTATTTTAGAATTGCTTTGGACTTGATTCATAGCGTGAAACTTTCAGGCATGCCTTTAATCGTCAGCACAAAAAATAGCAAACGCCAATAAATGTGGCTGCATGCAAAGCACTCAGTTGTGTGGTCACCTGGTTTGGAAGCCCTGGAGTAGTCTTGATTATGCTTTCTTCTTTCTCATTCCCAAACGCTATGGTCACTAAGTCGTGTTCAATCTTTCCTACTGTCTCCCATACTCATGCCTCTAAACCCAGTCCTTCCGCATCTGGGTTGCTCCAGGCCTCCATTGTCTCTTGCCAGGAATCTCAATCCATCCAAAATTACTACCTGATGGATTTCTCTAAATCTTCACTTTTATTTGTCAAATTATCTGCTCAGAAAACCTCAGTAATGGCTGACTATCCACAGAATCAAGTCCAGCCTTCTTGGCCTAGATGTCCATGGTTTTCTGGCTTATGCAATCTCAACCTAATTCATTTTCCATACTCTTCTTCACTGACCTGCTGTTCAGGTCCTGCAGTGCCCAGTCCCATCTCCACTAAGGTGATCAGTTCCTTCTCCCTGCTGGGAGAGCCCTCTGCCTCTTCAGTCCCTACCCATCCCTCAAGACACAGCTCTTTTTTATTTTTAACTTTGTTAGAGAAGCCTTTTTTGGGGGGTGATCAGGAGTCAGCAAATTTTTTCAATACAAGACTATAAATATTTTCAACTTTGTGGGCCATACAATCTCTGTTGCAACTTCTCAACTCTCATTGTACAGGGAAAGCAGCACAGACAGTACATAAATGTGTGGCTGTGTTCCAAGAAAACTATTTACGATAATAGGTGATAAGTTGGACTCTGCTCGTGTATCTAGAGCAAAACCTCTGCGTCTGGACTTAGTTACATGGTAAATCGCTTTCCAGTGAGTTCCCATGACAAATTTAACCCTTTCGTATGTACTTCCTTTTGATAGCTTATACATGAAGATTATGTTAGATTTTTTAATGTTTCATGACATTATCATCTCCTTAATTGGATTTTAAACATCTCCTATACAAGTATCAGGCAGATAGTTTAATGTAGAATAATGAAGCTGAAAGAGATCTAGTCCCATCTCATCTCTCTCACTGTGTGTCTATATCTATGTTCATACCTATACCCTTATCATCTATAACTATTTCTCTCTGTCTGTTTGTTTTTGTTGGTTTTTTTTGGGGGGGGGGTGCTAACTGGTCTTGTAGATCCAGATTCTGGGTCTCTCTCTCTTGTGAACCCCATTCTCTACCATTTTATTTCTCTATGTGAAGACATATTTTTATTCTTTGAAATGTTAGGGTCATACACTTCAATTACTTGAAAAGTAGTAGCTTTTCCTAAATCTTCTGTGACATGTCTACCTCATCGAAGTGCCTTAGAAGAAATGCCACAGTCTTTTTTTATTTTAAAGTTTTATCTTTAAAATTTTTATTTATTGATTGATTTTAGAAAGAGAGGAAAGGAGAGAGAAACATTGGTTTGCCATTTCACTTATCTATGCAATCATTGGTTGACTCTTACATATGCCTTGACCAGGAATTGAACCCACAATCTTGGCCTATTAGGATGGTGCTCTAACCAACTGAGCTATCTGGCCAGGGCCAATACTACAATTTTTATGAAGTTGTTTACATTGGGGATTAGAAGTTAGATAACAGATTAGATTTGGGTCCTTAGAGGTCTTTCCAGATAAATTCTGCACAATTGACACAATGTGGGATGTTCTGGTTAGAGAGAAAGAATTAGAGAAAGATTTCCTATGTAGCTTGCATGTTTGAGGACCGCTTTCAAGGGTTTCCTAGAAGCCACTTCCTGCATGGAGTTTCTGGCACTAAGTTTAGGTGTACACGAATAGATAGGTTTGGCTATAAAAGTCACTGACTCTGGTGAAAAAAACTATTCTAGTATATTTATATCAGAAGGATCACCTAATCCACTTGGAAGTATGAGCTTTGGAAAGATATATCCTGGTGGCATGTTTCACCACAAAGATAAGGAAAGTAAGCTCAATGGGATATTATACTATCTAAAAAAGAGGAATATGCTAATTGACCCTCACATCATCGCAAAGATGGCAGCCCCCCACAGCCAATAAAGAGGGAATATGCTAATTTACTGCCACTCCCTCAAAGATGGTGGCACTCAGTCCCCTCAGTCCCGCTGGGGCAGCAGGTGCCATGCGCCTGCCTCCGGAGTCCCCCAGTTCCCTCAGCCCCCCAGCCGCCCAGGGCTGCCCGAGGCTCAGGTAATCAGGGCCAGTTGAGGCTTGTGCTGCCAGCAGTGGCAGCAGCAGAGGTGTGATGGGGGAGTCACCTTCCCCTGATTGCTGGGTCGCCTCCTGCCCCTGAGGGCTCCCAGACTGTGAGAGGGGGCAGGCCAGGCTGAGGGACCCCCCCCCTTCAGTGCATGAATTTTCATGCACTGGGCCTCTAGTATATAATAACAATAGATTTTATTATAGTTAATATTGTTCTCGTAATTCTAATATTTGTTGAGTGCTTGCTATAGGCCAGGCATTGGGCTAAGTGCTTTGCATGTACTTGCATTCACATATTAGGTACTATATGGCATTCTCTCATTATATTAAAGAAATGTTTCCTAAAATTGGTGATTATTACCCTACTTTTAAGTGTGGTGACTTTTAATTTCCTCCAGAAAATTTGGAATAAGTTGAATTGATTGCAACATGATAAATAATATTGTTTCAGTATATGTTGGATGAGATTTATGCTTTTAAGAAGTTGTGAACTGTATAATGTCAAAAGACCTACCGTAAAAGCAAATGCTAAGCTTTCTTTGAAAAATGCACATTATATATTTAAAAATTTTCATAGTAAGGCAACTTTGCAAAAAGGCTGTCTGCTGAGCAACTTTTTCATTAACTCATGAAGATCCCAAGATTACTTCTTCATATAAATTCATGATGAACACAACCATCCAAATGGCATATAGCCAAGCTAGAGGTGTTGTTTTGTTGTTTTAATTTTAAAAGATAATTACTATGTGTTAGGTTTTGGTTTTGTAAGGTAGAGGGTCTGTCTGGCTACTATTGTTTCACCATCTGCCAGATGACAATGGTGGGGGGAAGAAGTAACTCCTTGTCATCATTTACCTGATTTTATTTAAATATAGAAGCCAATGGAAAAAATTGAGGATACAGATTTTATTCAGCTTTCCCATCACCCTGCCCTGACTGCAATTATATATATATATATATTTATTTATATATGTATTTACTTATATATTTCATGATATATTTATATTTAATTATTGAAATATAAATATATTTGATGATAAATATTTTATAACTATTAATATATGTTATATATAAGTGCATATAATATATAAATATATTTAATTGCAGATATTGCTTTCAAGGAGGAATAACTGGGCCAACAGACTCCAACATGATGATTAGAGTAAGGCAAAATCACTTACAACTTAGGAGTGATACCCAATAATAGAAGATTGAAAGAAATGAATTGCTACAATGAGTTAAATTAAATTCAGCACAACTAATAGTAGATTAGCAAACATTACAAATTAAAACCAAAGCTCCAGACAAACAAGGGAACAAATCTTGCCTGGAGCTGAGCTGCCGAGGGACTTAGCTGATAGCCATGGTGTGTGCTTTTGCTCCGGGAAGGAGTTCTTGACTATGGGAGGATTTACTGGGACTGGGTGCAGGAAAAGGAAGGAAATTGTGCTAATGACCATTGGCACAGCTAAAAAGGCAGATTTCGGGTCTAGTGCAAGAGCCATGGCAAGCTAATGACCACCACAGGATGGGCTTGTGAGGAGACTGTGCCTCAAAGAGCTTGTGATTGGTAAAAGTCCTAAACTGAGTGGGAAAGGGGTTGAGTTTTAGCAAGGAAAGGGAGGTGTGGTTCCCACTGCTTTTTGTTTTCTGCATGATTTGCCTTTTTAATATTGTTTTATTGAAATATAAGGAAAATGCACAAATATATACAAGTCAATCGATTTTCATCTGTGCATCCAACTCCCAGATGAAGAAAGGGAACATTATAAAAATCAAGGGTGTCCCCACTACTCCAGATCACTAACTGCCTTGCTCTTCTGCCATTGCATTTTGTCCAGTTCACTTGTCAGTTCATCTTACCTCCTACCCAAACATTAACTTAAGATGAGAGATAGAGATGGGACAGAGAGAGTGAGAGTGAGAGAGACTAGAATGGAGGGAGGGAGGGAGGGAGAGAGAGAGAGAGAGAGAGAGAGAGAGAGAGATCAGAGAGATCTGAGAAAAGTCCTATGTATTCCTGGTTTGGAAGCTGGATGTTTGCAGAGCCAGAAGGGAAAATCAGATAAATCTTGGTGTTTAGTTTGCCAGCTCTATTTAAAGTGGATTCACTGATGGCCCAAAGCTGAGCATTCACAGTAGGACTAATACCTACCACTTAGTGCAGATAATGCCTTACACACATTAACTAATTATTTCATGTGGCACCCTAGTGAGAAGTAGGTAAGTATTATCATATCTGCTTTATAAATTGAGTTAAGAGGCCTAAAGAGATTAAGGATGCTCCCATTTTGGAAGTTTGCTCAATGACTTGCTATCTTATCTGCCACCTTGTGCTCAGTAGATCTTTAGGATGCCTAGCAGTCTTCATGTGTTCATCTGTTCATCACTTATTCATTCATCAAACATCTATTGAGCTGTTTTTCTGGTTCTGTGCTAGGCTGCATGGAGAATACTAAAATGAACAGGACATAATCAATACTCAAAAAGGAATAATTCTTACAGGGGTTAAATCTTAACTCCCATCACAGGGTGGGCAGGTAAAGTCGATGTATGACCTGACCAGGGATAAGACAGTAGGGAATGAGGAGGACTGTGGCAAACTGGAAGTTTCTGCCCTATCTATAGATTTACAGTTGTTCGTATGGAAAGTAATACAACAATTAATAAATAATAATACAACAATAAACTCTGTTTCACGTACTCACAAATGCAAATGTACTTTTGCCCCACTCTGTATTTATTATAATGTGATAACTGCCTCCAATAAACATGTCTATGATTAGGATTCAATAAAGGCAGCCAGTTTGCAAGACTTTCTGGAGGTGGAAGAACATAATTTGCTATAATGCAGTGTGGTAAATACTGTAATAAAAGTGTAAACAGTGTAATGGAAACACATAGACAGCTATTCATTATGTTAGGACAGAGGAAAGGTGTCAGGCGTAGATATGAGTACCCAAGGGGGATTTGCGATGGCTTTAAAGACAGATTTAGAACCATAAGATCTTATAGTGTGAAGCCAAGTAGAGGCCCAGCTTATGCTCGAATGCTTCTGGTGATGGGAAATTCAGAACCTAGAAAACTGACTCCTTTGGAGGTCTATCCAGTGCCTGGTTAGTGGATGAGTGGGCAGCAATGTGGTGGTGGAGACCACTATAGGTTTGGAACAACCTGTCTGGGTTTGAATCTCAGACTTTACCACTTATTTGTCATATGACCTTGAGGGAGACCTTTTTGTGCCTCAGTTTCCTCATCTGTAAATGGTGATAATAATAGAATTGTTGCAAGGATTGAATGCAGATAAAACTTTAGCAGAGTCTTGACATACAGGAATACTCAGCTAGAGTTGTTCCAAGACACCAGTTGTGCCAGGCCAAGTGAGGCTTGGGAATTGGGCAGGGCTCTCCAAATGGTGGTAAACCACTGAACTCCCCCAAAAGACTTAGAGTGAACAAAGTTATTATGAAATAGGTAATATCCTGCCTATTAGAAAGGAAGGGACTGGCCCAGCTGACGTGGCTCAGTGGTTGAGCGTTGACCTATGAACCAGGAGTTCACTGTTTGATACCCAATCAGGGTGCATGCCTGGATTGCGGGCTTGATCCCCAGTAGGGGGTGTGCAGGAGGCAGACAAGCAATGAGTCTCTCTCATCATTGATCTTCTCTCTCTACCCCCTCCCTTCCTCTCTGAAATCGATAAAGAAATAAAGGAAGGGACTGAAGATCAACTCTGATGCATTCATAGGTATTAGTCACCAAATGGCTTTGATGTGCCCTGGGAAATTTAGGCTGTACATGTCACTTTCAGATCACTCAGAGAGAAGAGTGTGACCTTGCACAAAGTAGATCAAATGTCTCAAATTGAGGGCTCCAATTCAGGAGAAAGGCATTATAGTCTCTAAAAGAATTAAGCCAAAAGCACTTTTTGGTGTGGTTTTTAACATGTTGAAGGGACAAAGATATTAATTAAATCTTGTTGGAGGGTGGGAGTTCTGGGACTTGCACACTGTAATGGGTATATTAGGTGACATGCTCTGAACTTTCCATAACAATTTTTTTCATTTGGTATTTTTGTTTTTGCAGAGTTCCTGTGTGTGGCACACTGGGTGGTTCATGTTATTCCCTTATTTTTGGGTGTAAGTACGAGGCCCAGAAGTGGAAACATTTAGGAGTACAGGATTGTAGAGTTGTAGGGCTTTGAAAGACCATGGAGGTCTTCTAGTTAACTAACTCCTTTTACAAGTTGACAAAGAAGCTCAGAATAACAAGTGATTTACTTAAGACCATGCATCCAGTTAGTAATAGTCTACAGTTGAATCCAGTCCTCAAACTTCCCTGATAGTTTACAATCCAGCTCTTCCAATTTTTTAGTTGAATGATCTTGACTAAGCCTTTTCATCTCTTTGAGCTTCCATTTCTTCTTTTGTGATCAGGAGTATTAATAAATACCATAATTCATAGGGGTGCATAATGGGTCAAATAGGGTAATGGATGTGGAAGCATTTTGTAAACACTTTATAAAATGCTATAAAAACTTTAGGTATTATTATTATTATTACTATCTGAAGTAGTTCAGCAAAATAATGGGATGTCGACAAATACAATTCACAAAAAAGAAATCACTGGGTTTTAGCGTTGGAAGGGACCACTAGAGGTTATCTAGGTTAATAACCAAGTAATTGAAGACTTTGTTACATGTCTAGTTATTAAATCAAATAATATTTTAAAATATGCATTTGTAAATTGACTTTTGATGTGAATGAAAAATTTTGATTATCTCTGAAAGGATACCTTCCATTAGAGGCCCAGATACTTTTTTTTTTAAGTCCTCACCTGAGGAGTGAGGATATTTTTTCCATTGATTTTTAGAGAGAGTGGAAAAGAGGGAGGAGGAGAGAGGAGAGAGAGAGAAACATCGACGTGGAAGAGACACATTGATTTTTTGCCTCCCACATGCACCCCAACTGGGGGTGGGGATTGGATCTGCAACCCAGGTAGGTACCCTTGACTAGAATCGAACCCATAACCCTATGGTGCATAGGCCAATGCTTAACCTGAGCCACACCTGCCAGGGCAGGGGCCCAGATACTTCTAAGACCGAGTCACAATCCAACTTATTAAAAGTGACAGGACATGATTTGCTTCAATGGTCCAGCTTCATTCTTGCAGGGCTTGGTGTGAATCATATAATTTCACTTTTATTTCTGGGGTAGCAGGCTAAGTAGGAGAAAGGCTGTGGCAGGGCTTAGCGACCTAGAAAATAAATACTAGGAACTAGGCCTCAGATCTAGCATCCAACAGCCAGGACCTTCTAAGGCCAAAGTGTAGGTAACCAACCTCTTTCTACATTTGCTTTGACTTCACTGCAAGAGAAGAGGAGACAGACATTGCAGTAGGTGGATTGCAAGAAAACTCTAATTTCCTTGCTCTGCTACTAAGCCAAATAACACAAAGCCAGGACAGGTAGGAGGAGAGCAGCTAACAGCAGGGCTGCCATTTTCTCCAGCCTGAGTAGGATTTTGATGGTCTAATGATTTCTGAAATGATTGGCAAGTTCAGGTTAGTTAATGGAGATAATTTTTTTAATGACTAGAGCCAGAAGAGAAACTCACTTTAAAATCCCCTCCATTGCTCCTGTGTATGTTTAGCCCACAAATCAGAGGCTGTGAAGGGCGGTTCATATGAGAGAGGTGAAGCTGCATTCTTGCTCACTCTTCCACTCTCTTTTAAGATCCTGTATTCCACTGACTCCCCCCAGTAAATGCACTTCCACTGTTAATAATTTAAATGATGAGGTCGGTTCGGTGAGAAGCACCATGAAACAGACAGAGCTGTGGAGAGTGGAGTTCATAAATCCGTGACAACTCAAGGCTGGGTTTAAGATCAGCTGCGTGGATGACCGGCTGGCAGGTGAGAGGACTCGGGCCCCCTTCAATGAGGCTGCAAGCCCGGCCGCCTCTTCCCCACTCAGGAAGGGGCAGGCTTCCACATGGGGACACCTCCCTGGGTCAGGTGCATTTTCATTGCCCTGCCAGGGCGATTGCCACAGCACTGCACACTGTAACACTGTATCTGCCTGGTGTAGCTGACCTGCATTACAGTGTTGATGATGCGTGTCACGGAAAAGAGGTTTCAGCCTCAGGAATAGCCTTAAAGAGACCTTTTAATTCCTCCTGGGAGCTCTACCTGCACCTTGGGATGGTGGCAGGGTCACCCCTGTTCCGACAGCTGAGGAGAGCAAGAATCTGCCAGTTGCTTCCTCCTCCCATATTTTAGTCAACCCCTTGCTCTTTAGGAAATGTCGCACTTATTGCTTACAAAGTCATTTCAAAAACAATAATAAACAACAGAAAGCAAAACAAATCCAAGTAAAAATGCTTATATGATAGAACAAAATCTATCCAGCACTCTGTCATTAATCACGCACTATAAATTCTGTTTCTCAAAATGGTAGTTTGCTATGACTTTTTAACTTATCCGATGTATGTCTTCAGACCCAACCCCCTCTTTCAGCAGGATTTTCTTTTATTTAAAAAAATTATTTCATACCTTCAATCCATTTTTTGTCTACCTCGCACTACCTGCCTCTGGTAACTACCAATTTGTGCTCTTTATCAGTTAGAAGTTAGAAGTTTGGTTTTTCCTTTTAAGAATCTACATGTAAGTGACATCATATGGTGTTTGTCTTTCTCTGACTGACTTACTTCACTTAATATAATGCCACTAGGGGCCCGGTGCACGAAGTTCATGCATGGGGGGGGGGTCCCTCAGCCTGACTTGCACCCTCTCCAATCTGGGAGCCCTCAGGGGATGTCCTACTGACAGCTTAGACCTGCTTCCTGTGGTTCTCTGCTCTCTGTGGACCTGCCTGCTTGACGCTACTGCAGGCCCTGGTGTCTGCTCTCTGTGGGGGCCTGCTTGCCCTTCACCGCTGGGGCCAGGGGCAAGCAGGGCCCTGCTGTCTGCTCTATGGCTTGCCGGCACAGGGGCAAGCAGGGCCCTGGTATCTGCTCTCTGTGGGGGCCCTGTGGGGGCTCGCTTGCCCCTTGCTGCCATGGCCAGGGGCAAGCAGGGCCCTGCTGTCTGCTCGCTCGCTGCAGGGGACATTCCTGCCCCGCCCCTGGTTGCTTGCACGCATGCTGGCTCGGAGCGTCTGGGTCCCGGGGATGTTTCCACCCCGCCCCCAGCCACTTGGCGCCTGCGTATGCAAATTAACCCGCCATCTTTGTTGGGTTAATTTGCATACTCACTCCTGATTGGCTGGTGGGTGTTGTGGAGGGATGGTCAATTTGCATATTTCTCTTTTATTAGTGTAGATGTTGTCACAAATGGCAAAATTTTATTCTTTTTTATGGCTGAATAGTATTCCATTGTGTATATATGCCACATATTCTTTATTCATTCATCTGCCGATGGACACTTACGTAGTTTCTATATCTTGGCTATTATGAATAATGCTACAATGTGCAGATAATTTTTGAGGTTCTGATTTTATTTCCTTTCCAGATATACCCAGAAGTGGAATTGTTGGGTTATATGGTAGTTCAATTTTTAATTTTTTGAGAAACCTCCATACTGTTTTTCATAGTGGCTACACCAATTTACACTCTCACCAACAGTGAACAAGGGTTCCCTTTTCTCCACATTCTTGCCAACTTGCTATCTCTTGTCTTTTTTATATTATCTATTCTACATGGTGTGGGGTGATATCTACTGTGGTTTTGATTTGCATTTCCATGATGATTAGTAATGTTGAGAATCTTTTCATGTAACTGTTGGCCATTTGTATATCTCTTTTGGAAATCCTTTTCTAGCATGTTCTTCTCCAAGACTGCTTAATATGCTATCTTATAGCCCTTATAGGTTATACACTCTGAACACTATATGTTCCTTTCTAAGCCATTTCTGTGACTTTCTAGAGATTCAAGCCTGTGCATTTTTTCACTCCTCTCTAAAATAATATGTTTAAGTGGTTTCATGTCACACAACCCCAGGGCATCTGCTTCAAGCTCTTCTTAAATCTCTTACCCAGGCTACTTTCAAGGTATACTACCTTCACGTTGACTCAGTTCAATCCTTTTTTACTGACATTCATTGAATGCCCATAAGTTGTACAGCCCTGTAGCATAAGGTATAAGTAAGTCCTCACTTATAAAAGTTTATAGATTGATTTCTTAGCATATCTAACTTCTTTCTGATATTCAAAACTATTCAATAACAACAATAATAATAGCAATAAAACACAAGTCTCAACCATCCACTATTATTTTCTCTCCCAAAATGAGATGAATGAAAGTCAACAGAATTCCATACAGCATTCATTTTTGATTAGTCTCCCAAAGTATTAGCTTCATTCCGATAATGAAAATGCACTCATAATCCAAAATTAATGGTTTTAACCATTTCCACTCTTCTTCTTCCAGAGTCTCCATCATGGAGTGTTTTCAAGAATGAAACTGGTCCATTTTTAATCAGCATTTCCATTTCTGCTCCTTCCCTGCTCCTATTAGGAAGTTAACATTGAGAGGTGGGGTGACTGATTGTGAGCCTCTAACCATGGCCATTAAACCCTGGCTTTGAACCCTGGATTTTCCATTACTTGGTATGTGATATAGAGCAAGTTATAGTCCTTGAATATAAAATGGTGATAATAATAGTACCAAGGTCACAGGGTTGTTGGGATAATTAAATTAAGTGAAATAAAACATGTAATCTAGCACAGTGCCTGGCATAATGTCTACTAGAAAGGTATGTTGGAAACGAAATGAGATGCTAGAATCCTGAGTGGGTGGATGTAGTATTTTACTGTAGACAATGGATACTTTTTAGCAACATTCAACACATTATATTAGCTTACTGGTTATAGATATTTACAAAACAAATATCTGGACTTTTCTTACATTTGATATCAATGGATCTTAATGTTCTTGATCTAAAGAAAGGAAAGGAAGGAGGGAGAAATCAGTCAAAGGGTATAAGTAGGTCATATGTATCATATCTGGGCAGGACAGGTTTATGTAGTAATGGAAGGTTATGCATACAAACACTCAGCTTTTGAGACAACTTTTATGATAGTATAGGTTCCCATATCTCAAATGCCAGCAGTCCCTGCTCTGTCACTTGGAGGTGCCAATTAGATGTGTGACCACTTTCTTTTCTGAATCCACAGTGTTTATTTGTACCCATTAAAAACACTTCCCCCCACATCCTGCTTTCTATTACAGTTATTTTGCTCATGTTGAATCCCTCCTAGGGTAGGAGCTCAGTACTCCTCCATCCTCTTTGCCCACCACACAGTGGAGGGAATTGGATGGAGCACTGCCATTCTCTCAGGCGAGGCTCAACTCTGCTGACAGGATGATGGATTCCTTTTAGGGCAGAGCCTATACAACCCTAACGAAGGGTCAGGGCAATGCCAAAGCTGGAAGAGGGGTGGGGTAGGGAGATGGATCGGAAGCAATTGCTTTCCTTGGTCTCATTTTCCAAAAGTGGCATCTTTTACCAATTTTTAAAAGGGGTAACATTTTACATGAAGGTTGTCACAATAATGACGAGAAAGGGTAAGCAATGAGGAAGCAAGGGTCAGTGAGCTCAGAGTGTCAGGTTGAGGCATTGAGACCTTACAGTAGGATGTCACAGTGTGGCCCTTTTTCTGTACCTCCTCCCCTCCCCACCAACTACAGTTGTAGGCTGAGAACTACCCTGTCCCTAAGCTTGCCTTTCTCATGAAGATCTGACTATGCACCTATACAAGGGCCAACCTGCTTTTCTCCATTCTGTCCTTGCCTCCAATTCTGGTTTGTTTCTCTCACTGTGCAATGGTCACATGGGTTTCCTTGCTTTTCCATAAACTTGCTGGTCATGTTCCTGTCTGAGCCTTTGCACTGGCTGTTCCCTGTGCCTGGTAATTTCTGTTCCAGATGTATAAATTGTTGATGTGCTCACTCATTACATTGAAGTCACTCATCAAATGTCACCTTCTCAGAGAGGCCTTCTCTGACCACTCAAGGTAAAGAAATTCCTCTGTCACCCTCTACTTCTCGCTCTGCTGTACTTTTCTGCACATGCAACCAGGCAATATATTTTGCATGCATCAATGTTGTCTGCCTCTGCCCAGAATGTAAAATCTGTGAGGGCAGGGAATTTGACTCTTTTGTCCATTTCTATATCACACCACTAAGCAGTGCCTTGCACATTGTGGTGTTCAATAAATCTGTTGGGCAAGAGAATGAATAAAGAATGATTTTCACCCATCCATTCAATGCAATGATTGAGTGTCTACAGTGTGCAAAGATGAAGACATCCAAGTCCTTGCCTTCTTGAAGGGGAGACAGTTCTTGCAGTCTTGATACCAGATAGCAAAATATCTATATCTATATTTATATATTTACCAGAGGCCCAGTGCATGAAATTCGTGCACTGGGGGAGGGCAGGGTGTGTGCCCCAGCCCAGCCTGTACCCTCTCCAATCTGGGACATCCCTCTCACAATCCGGGACTGCTGGCTCCCAACTGCTCGCCTGCCTGCCTTATTGCCCCTAACCACTTCTGCCTGCAAGCCTGATCACGCCCTAACCCAGTGATGGCAAACCTATGACACGTGTGTCAGAGGTGACACGTGAACTCATTTTTTTGGTTGATTTTTCTTTGTTAAATGGCATTTAAATATATAAAATAAATATCAAAAACATAAGTCTTTGTTTTACTATGGTTGCAAATATCAAAAAATTTCTATATGTGACATGGCACCAGAGTTAAGTTAGGGTTTTTCAAAATGCTGACACGCCAAGCTCAAAAGGTTCACCATCACTGCCCTAACCACTCCCCTGCCAGCATGATCAATGCCTAACTGCTCCCCTGCTAGCCCGATCACCCCCAACTGTCCTCCCCTGCTGGTCCGGTTGCCCCCAACTGCCCTCCCCTGCAGGCCTGGTCCCCCCAACTGTCCTCCCTCCCCTGCAGGCCCAGTCACCCCCAACTGCCCTCCCCTGCTGGCCTGGTTGCCCCCAACTTCCCTCCCCTGCAGGCCCGGTTGCCCCAACTGCCCTCCCCTGCTGGCCTAGTCTCCCACAACTGCCTTCCCCTGCCGGCCATCTTGTGGCAGCCATCTTTTGACCACATGGGAGTGGCCATCTTTGTGTGAGGGTGTGATGGTCAATTTGCATATTATTCTTTATTATATATTTATGAAAAAGTTTTGCAGGTACAATGATGAGCTAAGGACAGGACATTTTCTCAAATGCAGTGTAAGAGAAGTGATAGGTTATATGCTGGCATTAAATATATTCACTTGCTTAAAAATCAAAGCCACAAGTAAGTGTGCGTGTGCGCGCGCGCGCGTGTGTGTGTGTGTGTGTGTGTGTGTGTGTGTGTGTGTGTGTGAGTGATGTTTTGGTCATATTGGATTCCACAGAGTTTTGAGAAGGACTCAGATGGCTTTGCAGTGATGTTATAGTGTGTCAGAAAGGTGAAGGATTCACTATCTTTCCCCCTAAATGAAATAGAAGCAGCTGCATTTCTCCCAGGTGGGCCTAGGCATTGTACAAGACCCACATATTTTTCAATAAGGGACTCACATTTGCCGTGATGCTAGAAGCTTCTAATGGGCCTCCAAGGGTTGTAAATTATATCAAATAATTTTCCAGATACTAAGCTGTTGTTTTTTTAAAGGATGGAAGTGGGAGGGCTGCGGATAAAGCTTTTCTTGGACCCTGGAATTACACCTTCTTTAAACCACATTCAATAAATCTTTTTGCATGTTGAAAGTTTATTCAACAAAAATTTACTCTGTGTCAACTATGTGAGAGGACCATGTTGGTTCATGGGACCATCCTTGGTTGGCTTAAAATCTGTAGATTTTACTGGAAAAACTGCTACAACTTACTGTAGCTTTTTGTTTTAACATTTCTGTTTATTGCTGTCGCTTTATTACAGCCTTCTTGTAGGAAGTCAAATAATACAGAGGTAGATAAATATGTGTAAAGAAAAAGTAACTAATATGCCATTCTTCCTCCTCATTTCTACCATCCCTTGTAATTAATCTTTCTGGTAATTGATGGGCATGTTTCTATACTGTTATTTTTGTACACACACACACGCACACAAAACACACACACACATAACTTTATTTTAAAACAAAAATGATATATCACACATTCTACTCTGAAATGTACTTCTTAAAATTTACTAGTATATAATGAACATTTTTCTGTCTTATTTTTTTAATGAAATTCTTCATTGTTTAAGTATTACATGAGTCTCCCTTTTCCCCCATTGACCTCTCCCCGGTGTCTTATTTTTTAGTAATATCATAATTTTCTATGGAATAAATATAAAATGTAGTCAGCCACCCATTTTTCTATTTATAGACCGTTAGGTGAATCAAGATTTTTTTCTATTGTACAATATGCTAAGTAAACATCCTAATTCATATTCTTCTTATATATCGGTGCTTTTATTTCTGTTCAGTGGAGTCTTATAAATGAATTATTATGTCAAAGGGTAATGCATTTTTAATCTTTAATAAGTATGGTTGATTTTATCTCCCCTAAGTTTTGTGGCAATTCATAGTCCCTTCAGAAATAAATATAAGGGAATACTTTTGTCCCTAATGCCATACCCAGCACTGGATGTCATAAGTATTTTTAAGTTTTGTCAACAAAGGCAATAAGGTACCTCAAACAGTGATACTTCATTGTTGCTTTAATTACATTTACCTGTCTCTGAGGTTGGTATCTTTCATACATTTAGTGGACATTTACTTGCATTTCTCATTCTATAAATTCATGTTCACAACCCTTTGCCTGTTTGTCTATTGAGTTTTCTTTTTCTTATTGACTGGTAGGAGCTCTTTGTATATTAGAAATAATAACACTTTGCTGGTCACATATTATAAGAATACAAGGTATATCATCTTGCAGATTACATATCTGCTTATTTTTAAGATTTCTGCCTTTTTTGGGTCTTGCTTAGGAAACATTCCTCTTCAACCTTTTGGATGTGGTGCTGATAGACACTGTGAGCCTGGCAAGCTAGGCTCTTTGGTGCAGAGCAATGTTAATGTGTGGTGCTTTGTGACTGCAATGTAACATTTCAGGGTCTGGTGCTATGATGCCACCTGCATCAGCCTTTCCCTCTCCACTCTTCTCCCTGATTTTAGTGTAGATTTATCTGCTGGTCGCAGATCTTCTGTCCTGTCATTAATGCCTGGAATACTTCTGCTAGAAAATGTTCGGGAGTCTTTGAACCACAAAGTGAGGCTGTTGAAAGCAGTGGTCATCAAAAGGTAATTCAGGATTTCCTAACATCTCAAGGCCATTTCTCATTCTGGAAACATCCATAGCAAAATATCCAGTTTTCTGTGGAGCACACTGACTTACCCCTTCCCTGTAGAATCACCTCTGATTGCCTTTGCTTTGTACCTCTTTGGCCCTTTTCTCTGAAGGGGTCATCAGAATTGCCTGACACCTTTGACACTTTGGTACTTCATCCTGGAGATGGATTTTATATAAAATCCGTTTAATTAAAATATGCCATTTATTTTGTAACTAACATATTGTTAGTTTCCATGGTCCTGGACTTCGAGGAGTTCAGCGTGTCACCACGGTAACTGAGTCATTTGTTCCCCTTGACAGTACTAATGTACTGTCCTTCATAAACAAGGATGACTTCGGAAGGACACAGGCTTTTAGGTGAGCTGTTTCTCTAATGATGAGGCTAGATATGAATGTATAGATTTTCATACACATTTCCCTTGTCCTTGTGACTAAGCTATTAGAGAAAGCTAGAACGTTAGAGCTATAAGAAACTTCAGGTAAGCAAATTGAAGCAGAGAAAAATAAACCGGACATGCATAACACATTGATGTACACTAATAGTCTTTGTTGATTTATGACAACCACAGACACAACAATAATAGGAATTACATGTGGATTCTGGTAAATAAAAACAGGGCCATATAGAAGCGTCAGCACGTGTAATCATCTTATCAGTGAGATACTGACCACTTCTACAACTCTTAAAGCTCATTCAGAGCCACAGTCTAGTAAGAAGACAGTCTGAACTTCTCCACCTATTCTACAGCTGTGGAAATGGAAACATGGAGAAATGAAGTGATGTGCCCTCAATTAATTCAATCATTAGCAGCAGTGTTAAAACTAAAATTCACGTGCCGTTATAGTCTGATCTAGTCCTTTCTCTACTGCCTTATTTCCCCTCCTGGTTGATGTGGTTAGTTTTAGGAGTAATTTTTTGGTGAATAGTAATGATTGAAGACCAACATTTGTGGGGAACCAGTTGAGGGACTGGTTCTATTGCCACACTCCCACATACCCCTTTATTCTGCCTCCCAGCTAAGGAGTTATGTTATCTTGTTTACTCATTCAGGAAACATGTATTGGTCATTCCCTGTGCTAAGGGCTGAATGAATGGTTGTGGAATTATATTGAACTGATTTGAATTGTTAAGGTACCAGAGGTAGGGGCCTGAGCAAGTGATTAAGATTTGGTTTTACCAGTTGGGATAGAAGATACAGCTCACTGAAAATAAATACATCTCTTTTTAAGAATTCCACAAAAAACATATGCTATATAATTGAATATAAGTACAAATAACAGACACCTAGAACAGCTTGTTCCAACTTCTCTTTTATTAGAATCTAAGTGGTAACATTCATTTCCAGGCAGTGTCACTGATGTTGGTTTTGTTCATTATTAGGAGATTGCAGTTATTGCACTCTGAAGGGAGAAGCCTGGGTTTATAACTGCCAGGGCTGGCAAGTGGCCGAAGAATGAGATGCACTAGCTGATTGGCCTTTTATAGAGTCAGTGTGCCAGAAATCATCTTTACAAAACAGAGTGTCCCTTCCCTGTGGCCTGCTTTCCCTGGGGAGGATGGGCACTTGTGCTCCTTTGGCTGTAGATGCAGCATAGACTTCAGCCTAGAAGATGCTGCCTGATTCCCGGTCAGGTACCTGGGGGCAGCTGGAGGCGGGCAGCTCCGAGGCTGACATGGCTGTGGTCATGTGAGATGTGAAGCTGGCTGAGAAAGCACTAGGGGCTTCAGTCCTGGAGGAGCCCTGACGTTTCATTACTTTGATTGTAACTGGCATGAGTTGAATTTGTGGATGGGCTTCAGATCAGGGGGAAAGACAGGAAGAAGGAAAAAAGCAGACCATCAATTATAATAATAATTTACAAGCCAACAAAGAGCTCACTGGCATCACAATCATAGTTCTTACTAAAGACGCTCATGTGACTCATCAGGCAGTAATAACCCTCCCCTGGTGATTTCTGCGCTGAGTTGTTGTTGTTAGTATTATTGTGACAGTTTTGGAATGAAGGGCAAAAATCCATGTTGTGTCTTTTGATTCTTTTAATAAGGAGAATGACATTCTTTTCCTCTCCCACATTTTTCACACCTTAGCTGGAAGCAGTGTCAAACGCAGAGACAGAAGATGGCCTTTGGGGTTTATCCTTTCCTGTTTCCAAATCTGCTGGGGAGCTTTCAAGGCAGACCTGTAGCTCAAGTTGAGTTGCTTTCCTGGTCCCTTTTATTCCTGAGAAGAAGGGAGGAGGCTGTTTCCTCCCCATGGAGGTTCTTTAGAGTCTTAGTTGTCTCAAGGGGATGTACGAAGCAACAGGTATGTAAGGAGCTTGGGTACCAACTTCCTGAGCAAAATGAGCATATCTCCTCCCTTCTCCACCTTTATGAGCGAGAAGGCTGCCCCAGAGGGAAGGTGAGAGGAACCTCCCACAATTCTAGCTCTGTATCTAGATGTGTTACATTCACATCCTGAGTGCTCACTGTTTGCTCTATAGGCCTACTTGGGAATTCGTCTGTGAGCTTCTAAACAAGATGTACATCATTTTATCCTTACATAGTATTTTACCATTTTCAACAACACTTTATAGGTATTACTCATATAATCATCATTTCATCCCTTTGAAGTCATTTCAGCCCCATTTTTAGAGGGTCAGAGAGGAAGTATGTCTCTCAAGGCTGCTGTATGGGGTGTGCGGATCCCAGATTTCTATTAGAAAAGAGGAGTATTCCCAACTCTCCTGGTGGGCATCACTGGAGAGGCACAGCACTGACTGCAGTTCTAGAGATGGGCACGCTTCTGTACTCTAACTCAGATTTTAAAGAGACACATAGATTCAGGGGAAACATCGAAGACATTTGGAGCTTGGAGCGGGCGTTGGACATAGGGAAAGCTTGCTGTAGTGTTCCAGGAGTGTGTTTCTGATTACTTAATATTAGCAGACCATTTGTAATTCAGACATCAGGCAGGGTTTTTGTGTCCTAACATCTCTAGATAAGATGGCTAGCCCCCAACCCCTCCCAAGAAAATAGAATGTCTTTTACAATGCCTGTGCAGATTTCCAGAGGGCTCAAGCATCCTTGTTGTTACTTCTGGCCTCCAGGCTCTGTTTCTTAATTTCCTTCAGACAAACCATTCACAGGAGAGGGGTGTGTGTGTGTGTGTGTGTGTGTGTGTGTACGACTACTGAAGTTTTGGTAGGACAGGAGATTTATGTGTCACCATTTGCTTCCTTTTCAACTCGAAGTCTCATTTTCTACCTTTTGCAAGATTTTCTTCTCTAGTCCTCATTTGCTCCCCTCTCCCAAATTCCTGCCTTTTTGAATGCATTTCAGTTTAGTTACCTCCTTTATTTCCTTCTGACACCTGCCCTCAAGGTTTTACCTTCTCTCCAGCACCTTAACAAGGATATTTTATTTAGAAAGTCTTTGATGTACAATTGGTTTTAACATTATAATAGTGGTAACAATAACAATAACACCTTATAGTTATGGAAAGCTTTTAAGTTTTCAGAAGCTTTGCCTAGACATTAGCATTTTTTATCTTTGCAGTAATTCTTATTGTCCCAATTTTCAGATGAAGAAACTGAGGGTCATAAAGAGCCAGGAAGAGACAGCAGGCTTCTGACTTTTCCAGAGTTCTTTTTCCACCAATTCTGTTTAGTCCATACCTCTGTACTGGCTGGCTTCTCTATTTCATTTTCGTGCAATGAATCAGATTTGAAAATTTCATCCATCTCTGATATATATTTGCCATTGGCCTCCCTGGGCCTTAAACTCTGAAAACTGACTTTCTGCTTTTTGACAACTATAAATGTTCAGCCAACAGCCCCAGGTGGGGCCCTGGGTACCCAGCTTTTTGTCACGTCTTCAACCTGGTGTCATACAGGATCAAGGATATGTTACAGCTCCAGCAAGGCAGAGGTTAAAAGGATTTTACCAATGGGATTTCATGAACAAGCTGTGAGCCAATTTTTGGTCCCCTTCCCCATCTCTTTATGTAGTTGTCCCCACTCTCTCTCCCAAGCATGCATTATCTGGACCATTATGGAACCCATCAGCAGAGGTGCCATGACCTCTGGCTGACCTTGGCCTGCTGATTCCCTGCCCTGGGCTGCAATTACCAGGATATGTAGAGGCAACTAACGCCTTCCAGGACCCTCAGAAGCTTATAGCTGTGTCCAGGCCTTACCTCTTTTCAATGGCATTGGGTGACTTCTAGATCCAGCCAGCATTTCTCTGCTCATGTGACATGTGTGCTCATTCTGAAATGAAAACTACAGAGCTATGGTTGGTCTCTTTCATTGAAAAATTATAATTTTCCACTGCCTGGGCTATTTTCTTTGGATGATGGACTACAAGAAGGAACAGTGAGAATATGAGGAGATTGGTTAATTTCTTTACTACTAACAACATTATTTTTTCATATTGTTGGGGCATCAGGAGTTTTCTTGACTTGATACTTCCCAGCCTCTCTGCTTGTCTTTTAGTTCTTATTGTCATTCCTAAATTGACAATGGCTGTGCAAAAGGTTTAATGGTTTGGGTAATATTTTGTAGTATTTTGTTAAATTTTTTTTCTTCTGAACACAGATAAAGAAAAAAATATCTCTCTGCTTTGTATTTTAGAGGCAAAAGAAATTTAGTTACCTGTTATATAATATGCTCGCAACATTATATAACAAGTCTTCCTACTGGAAATAAGGCTCCAGGCTGTGCTGTTTCCCATTTGCTATGATCCAGGCAAGACTTGTCTATTTACCAAACTCAGAGATGTATTAGGTTAACCTTATGAATATGCAAATTTTTAGAACAAAAGCATGATGGGCAGTTTCATAGAGTTCAACCAATATTAGCAGCACGAGGCAAAACCTGACATCAGGAAGCAGGAGAGGTCATCTAGTCCATCCACTGTCTCTAGACAGGATTGCACTTCAGTCATACTCAGAAGAATCTCTTAACTCACACTCTTTACCTTCTGTTGTCAAAGAATGAAATTCTTGATGCACTTCTGGGTTAGTAAAGGAATTAATTATCAATATCAAAGCAGGGAATCACTCATTCTGTAAGCTCACCAGAAGTGGCAGTGATTTCTGTTCTTCAAGATCTTATGGAACATAGATAGGTACGAGCGGGGTTTTAATAACCTAGAAAGATTCTCTCTTCCTTTTAACCTCTCACCAACACAGTCTGCATTTCCATGCTCATCATAACCAGTGAAGACCGGCTCTGGTTTGCAACTTGCTTGAGATTGTGTCTCAGATCTGAGCCTGAGCGTGACAATCTGAGCTGTTAAACAGACTTCCTTGGCTACCTACGCAGGTGGGTCGTCTGAACAAAGAGAATGCATCTGCTTTATTGAAGCAATGACATTTCCAGACAAAGCAGTCATGGGGATAGTCTCTGGACTCTGGGAAGGGTTTTCCCAGCGTGTGTATTAAAGCCAGATGCTCAGGGTATCTGCCCCTCCTCCCAGACTCCTCTCTATGGTCGGAGCCTGCAACGTCTCCCCACTTCCATTGTCCCAGAGGCATCAGTGCGGCGTCCGTGTTTACTCTCACTTGAGCCAGTACTTACTCCAAGCATCAAACTTGCTTTTCAATGGTCTTACCTTTTGTTTGCAATAAAACGTAGCCACTCAGTCTTGGGTGTGTTTATAATCGCATGGCAAGGCAGGAGTTTTAGATACTGGATACTTTTTTGTAATGAAGAGCATAGAGGCAGCATCTCTTTGTTTGCCTAGAAATTGAACTCAGAACTTTAGTCTGCCACATTATTCTGATACAAGAGGCACAAGGTTTGAATGTGGCATGTATGATCACAGACATTTCTGTGCAATATGTAAACTCTGTTTAAAGGAGATAAAAGCACCCATTGTGGTTCCTGGCCCTTCACAGACGTCTTCTGGATGCAGAAAAGGAATAGAATAATTGACTATGGAGGAAAGATGAGAGGCTTTTGGGTCAGAAGGCTAGCCTGGGTTCAGGTCATATGCAGGCCACTTGTATGTGCATGACCTCAGACCACTCTCTCAGAGCTTCAGTTCCCTCATTTGCAGCGTGGGGTGCCTGTACTTCCCAGGATTGTCTGTGGACATACAATGCAGTTATGGGAGCAGGAATGCTTTGGATAAAAGAAGACACACCCGAAAGGTGGTGGGTGTCTTTTACCCTCTAGGCCTGATTCTTATTAGGTCTCACATGTCTTTGCATGATTGGAGAAAGGAATGGACTAATAAGCCTTAGAACTGGGTGTTTCTTAAGATTGATGAGTGACTTTGAGTCTCTACCTATTTCTTACCCAGCCGTCATGAAGCAGCTGGTGGTGAAGGGTTGACGGGGGCTCGGGCGGGCTGGGGACTCCAGTTACCGTCCCAACCAGCCCTCGATCCCCACCCTCCTGAAGCTAGTTGTTAATGAGGGAGCTTGGTCCAAACCCAGTTTTCCGGGGCCTGATGAAAGCCATGGGCTACTTAAATCACTTTCTTGTGGCCTTTAACCTAAAAAGATTACATTTTGGGGGTGGGGGTAATGAGGTGGGCGAGCAGCAGAGAACCAGTCTGCTGTCAGAGGACAGAATCAAAATTTTTTATGTGATGTTGCTGCATTAAAAGGGCCAATCTTGTGTCATGTAACATGTGAATAATGGCTCTAGAATGTGATGTCAAAATTTTCCACACGTCTCATAAATAAATCCAGCCACACCCTCCCCCCAACCACCACCCAAAGGCTATCCGTTTTTGAACCTCAGCTTGCATCCCAAATTAAGAATGCATTCAGATTCAAGGTTAAAGGTATAGTATCCCCTTTCAAAAGGCACATGTCAGTGTTTCTGCTGAGAATGACAAATAACATTTGAAACAGGCTATCAATTGTCAAGACTTCTCTTCCTCTCTTCTTTTTTACCTAACTTTGCTGAAAGTCTGATCCTTTAGAAAGAATAGATGCTGTATCAGGCCAAGACTTGATAGAATTGTCCTTAAAGAAAACCACTTGAGTGAGACCCCTGGGGGTTAAAAGAATCACACAAATAGTCCAGTGGCCCTCAAGAGGGACGTAACTAGATACAACACAGCTGCAGTTAGTATTAGCAGCATAGCCAAGCCAAGTGCTTCATATTGCAAGAAGCATATATTTATTTGAGACATGTCTGCTTGCATGGAGATATCAGACACAGATACTGACATTAGTCAGAAAACCTTAAATGTTGATGTTTTTTTTGTGTGTGTTTTTTGCCACGGAGATTCTGTCTTCTCCTTATCAGTTGTGACCAACGCAGGTCACTTTCAGAAATAAGAATCCAAACCATCCTTGGATCCAACATACCCACTATCATTTCCTTCCCTTTAATGTTAAAAGATTGATCAGCCATAAATTTTTCTACAAGATCCAGCCTTGTTGAAAGCTGCTTTGCTGAGCAGAGCTGCCTCTTTATTCCCCCTGAAGGACAGAATGCTTTTTTGTTTTTCCAGTTTATAGAGGGTCAGGAGGAGGAAATAGGCAGGAGCAGGATGGCCGAGAACCAGAGCAAAGAACAGGAGGGGAATTTGGCGTAATTTCATCTCATCTCAGGTCCGCCTGTCTGCTCTCTCCATCCCTCCCCTCTCTCCCCACCTCACAAACAAAGGCAGCATCTTTCTTAGATAATGCCGCGTGTGTCAGAAGCGAACGTTCTGGGAATGTACATGGTGACCTGCTCTGTGTAACAAACGTCAACCCGAAACCATACAGAAGTCGCTACATCTGTTTTGGCTTTGTTCGCAGCACAGAGGGGAGGGGGGTGCACTCCATGGTCAAGGGCCAAACTACATGTCATATTTCATTACCTTCATTAGCTACTACAGAAGGCTGCATTCAAAGAAAAGGTTGGTATTAACTCTTGAGCCACCAGACTTTTCTAACAACCATTTTCACCTTCACCCACTGCTTTCGGATCTCCGTTCGTTCGTGCTGTGGGCTCTGATTTAACTAAACTGTAAATCAGCCCCAAGGTCCATGATTTCACCTTCTTAACTTAAAGGAGGCAAGCTACTGTTTTATCCTAGGTAGCTACTTACAGGATGGCTGAACATCTGGAACCTATTAGGACAAATGCTAGTGTAAACCCAATGGGGAAAGCATATTTAGAATTAATAAAACGTTCCCTTCTTATTTTGTCTGCAGTTGTCTTTTTCTTCCCCCCCTCACAGTATTTCTGTGATTTAGTATTGCTAGCTCCTTTCTTGGTTGCTGGAGTGAGATAAGATTATGCTTATTGCTGCCTAGCTATTTTTTGTGGAGACATTTCTTGGTATGCTTTCTTATGATGACATTGTACTCACATGGTTACTGTACCTGGGGAAAAAATAGCCCATTTCCCCATATTCATGTTGCATTTCTTAAAGTATACTTTACAATTTCTGAAATGAAAGTGGGTGAATGTATAAAGTAGATCTTTTTACTGTATGGCTATAAAAATGGTCAGTTTTCATGCTGCATATTGAATACATCATGATTCTATTTAAAGTCATCTGTGGCCAGCACATGCTGTTATTTAATATTATGAAGAATGGCCAGTTGGCCAGCATAGGTCAGAGCACACCTGGACTGTGGAATTAGGAGTCTGGAATTTTGATTCTTTGTCCTGGCTCTGCTGTTGATTTATTGCCTGGTATTAGACAAAGCTCTTGCCCTTAATTCTCCCATCTGTAAACTATGGATCATTATACCATTATAAGGTTTCTATGAGCTCAAATGACTTCATTTGAAGATACTTTCAAAAGCCCTGAGAAGACAATACTTTATTTATTTATTTATTTTGCAGTGGATTGCAGCATAAATAAAAAACTTTAACCATTTTTTCTCTTTTGTAGAGAAAAGAAAGGAATTTTCTGAAGCCCATAGACATTAGAAATAAATTTTATTGAATTTAATGGGGTGACATTGGTTAATACAATTATATAGGTTTTAGGTGTACAATTCTAGGATACATCATCTGTAAATTGTATGTGTGCTTACTACCCAAAGTCAAGTCTTCTTCCGACACCATTTATCCCCGCTATACCCTCTTCTACTTCACCCACCCCGCTTTTCCTCTAGTAATCACCATACTGTTGTCTGTGTCTATGAGGTTTTTTGTTTTGCTGTTTTTTTTTTTTTTTGGTGTGTGTGCTTAATTTTTTCTGAGCAATATTGGCACACTGAGTTCAATAGCCCACGTTGTAAATGACTCTTTGTCTAACGACATCTTGGGTACAGTTTAACATCCCAGGAAAACAGACTTGCAATGAAGATTGACAACCACCAGAATAAGGCCACCAAGCTTATATTTGGGACTCAGGTATATATAGAGGCAGGATAATGCCACAGAAGAAGGCATCTAGGACTTCTCTGGAGTTGGGAAACTAATATGAACATAGGTGCTTTGCACATTGTAACCTTTGAGGTGGAGGGAGGAGGAATGGTAAAATCAGCGTTAAATGTCAGAAATGAGATCTCTGTGGCTGAGTCACACGTGTCCATCTTTCACATTTTACAGGAGTTGCTGTAAAATAAACTAACTGCAGAACAGACACCTGTATATGTGATCTAGTTTTGTAAATTCATAGCAATGTAAATTGTAAATGCAGGAGTATAGCTATAAATTGGCTTTTAGTTTATATCTGTAGTGTGCTATTTTGTACCTATAATGACTGTTTTCACAAAGGAATAAAAATTATACTCCCTTTCTCATCTTTTGGTGTTTCCATAAGATCCAGGACACCATCCGAATTTGAGAGAAGGGCCAATAATTATGACCCTATTTTGTTTCCATTTTTAACCTCAGACCAGCTAACTCAATTCTACCTCCTTTAGATTTGCCCCCAAGTTGGGTCCTACAATGAGACCTTTTGCATGGCAAGTTCCAGCCTGGAGCAAATTTTTATGGCTGAATTATAAACCCTTGAAAAAAGGGGTTTATAATGGAAACGCTGACACAACCTTAACTCTAGCGGCGAGAGTGCAATGCGATAATAAATGAGGCAGAACAGCAAAGTGCTGCTTTTAATTTATCATTTAGTAGGAGAAAAAGGCCTTGTTTATTTCTTCTTTTTCATCTTCTTCTCTGCTTCCAAGACTTGCAACCATTATTTTGAAATGTATTTTATAATAAAACCTCAGTGGTTATGTTGCCTAGGGCTTGAGTGTCCATTTTAGAAAGGGAGAAGGAGAGAAAGAGAGAGGGAGAGATTTTTGAGGCCTAAGAAGCATATTCTGTTGACTGATTATGTTTTGACTGCACATTTGCTGCCTGGCAATGTATTTATTACAGAACAGATCGGCTATTCTGCTATGATCCAAAAGCGCCCCAAAGATATGATCCTATTTGGACATGTCTATAATAGTAGCAGTAAAAATAATAACAATATTTGAGGTGCCTTCTAGCACCTTTATTCCAGACATTAATGTATTTTGAGCGCAAAGATTACAGACTTTGGAGTCAATGATGTCACGAAGCTTAGGATCATTCCCCATTTTCTGAGTTCCCATTTTGTGGATGGAGAAACTGAGGTCATTTGTTGCTGGTGTTATTTCTATACATTCAATTCAGTCCTTAGTCTCTTTATGCTAAGCACTGGGCTGGGACATGAAAGAGCATGCCCCCTGCTCTCCAGGACTTTACAGCCTAATGGACAGAGCAAACGTACAACAAACATTAAATATGGTGTAAAACATTGTAGCCATGGAAGCCTATTGTAAAGTCGTTTTAGACATGGGCGTTCACCTTCCCCTACCCCTCATTCCTATTTCTTCAGAAGGGCCCAAGGATACAAAATCTCTTGTATACACCCATGCTGGCTATTTTACATGCTCTGCCACATTCTCTGTGCCCAGAGGGGTGAATTTATGACTGCAACTCCTCCCTCCTTTGTCTTGCAGCTTCTGGTTTGGTTTGCCCAATAGGAGGGCTTAGTAGAAGAAGGAGGTAAGGTTGTGGCACAGTTTTTTCCTATATTTACACACCTGTGATAAATGTTAATTTATAAATTAGGCACAGTAAGAGATTAACAATAGGTAATAACAAAATAGAAGCACTTGATGGCTTCTCTTTGGTATACTAGAATTACCAGCATCACTACTCTTGTGCTTTAGGGCCATTATTTAGTAAAATAAGGGTTACTTGAACACAAGCACTGCAGTACTGATTCAGTCCATCTGATAACTGAGACAGCTACTAAGTGACTAATGGGTGGGTAGCATGTCCAGTGTGGGTACTCTGGACAAAGGAAAGAGTCACATCCCAGGTGGGATGGAGGGGACAACATGTGATTTCAATCCGCTACTCAGAATGGCTCACAATTAAAAACTTATGAGTTGTTTATTTCTGGAATTTTCCATTTACTATTTTTGGACCATGGTTGTCCATGTGTAACTGAAATCCAGGAAAGCAAAAGTACAGATAAGGGGGGACTACTGTGTTTATTCCTTTGGCTTCCTGCTTCTGGCTCAGAATTGGTGGTATGTCTCTATTGGAGACCAGAGCTCCTATCTACAGCCTCTCCCATAGCTACTGCTCTTGCCGGGTTCTGGCAACTCTGCCCTCACTTGGCACCTTCAAGCCTAGGGGTGGTAATGGCTCCTGTGCGATTACTAACCCCAGGGTGTTTCACCATCACTTCTGGGTTTCCCTAAACCAGCTCACATCTCTAAACCCAACTCATGCCTCTGTAAATACGCTATTACAAAGACATTAGTATGGTAACAACTTTTTTTTTGTACAAGCAAAAATCCTCTTTGGCTTTCTTCCAATTAGCAAAACAGGTATTAATGTAGGTCTTTTGTAAAGCATAGTGACATAAAATGAACTTTTGGAAAGCAGGGGATATTCTTAGCTTTAGGCCAATTCAACTCTGAAAGTTTTCATGGGAACACTTGATAGTGAGGGAAACCTGTAGTACTGCATTAACTCTTCTTAGTTATCCCATTTGAGTGTGTGCAGATTATTTCCTGCTGGGCCCCTGGATGATACAAAAAAACATACAGAGCACATGTATGTGTGCACACATGCATACACACAAACACACACACACACTTTAAGGATACAGTAAGGGTATTTAGGCAGATGTATAGAATAGGTCTATTCAATGTTGGGATTTGTAGTGAGCAAATTATAAAGTCACTTCTTATAATTTCTAGACCAGATAATGTATCCATCATGTAAGGCAGCAAGCCCCTGAAATTACCTCAGATTTACAACATAATAAACTTTCATTAAGATGAAGCTGCATGAAACTTATGCTCCTTCATTCCCAGAACTAAACAAACGCTGCTTGAATACCTAATGGATCCAGGTCCCACCCAAATTTTAATGTTGGCATGAAGATGTTAGTGAGGAGGAAACCAGGAGACTCTGTGGAACATCCTGAGGAGTTGAACAGTCCTTATATTGTTGCCATCAATTTTCTTCCGTCATCTACAATGGGACGCATGAGGCTGCTTGCTGAGGTTGATCCATGCTTGCACCCACCATATGGATTCCTGAGTGCATTTTAATCATAGTGTGTCTTGTGCTTTATTGAAGGGTTTACACTGTTTGGTTGCTTTCCCCTCTGATATTGCACTGGATAAATCAGTCGAGATCATTTCTTAGCATTCCAGAGAGCAAATGCCCCAATGATAGAATAGGAGTGGTTCACCATCAGGCGTCTCCTAAGGAGACGTAATTCAGAAATATGGCTGTTTGAACACATGGGTTTATCTCTGCGCTCTCTCAAAGCCTTACTAAAATGACAGTTTAGGTCTAAAAAAGCATAAAATCGTAAGGACAACAAACAGAAGAGGAAGTGATGGCAGATAAGAAATGTCATTTAAGTTTGGAAGCTGGAAAGCAGCTGGACTGATGATTTAGTGGATGACAGAAAAATGGAACTACATGCCTGCAGAAGGCAAAGTCAAGACTTGAGCCAGTTGGAGGTGCTAGAACATGAAAGATTCTGCTCTTGGAGGCACTGCCTGTCTCTGCAGGTTTGGGAATGGGTAGGGCTGGGAACGGAACCGGTTGGAAGTTGCATAAAAGATATATAAAGAGTCCCCCACTCCTTAAGGGAAGACCCCTTCATCCGAGGCTGGCAAGTTCTGAGTTGGCCCATCAGGCACAGCTGAGCGAGGGAGATTACTCCATGCAGATTGGGATTAAATGAAAGCTGCGTACTGAATGGTGAGGCCTCCTTAGCCTGGTCTGGCACTTGGTTGGAGTGCGTTATTGACCTGGCTTATCATTTCCAGGCTGGAGACTGGAAAATTCCTTTCTGATCAGTTGAACATTCCAAGAGGAAAGATCTTCAGACATTTTCAACTGGGATCCCAAAGGAACAACCAGGTCCCTCCTGAATGCAGAAGCCACCACACAGAACTTTCAACAACTTTTTAAGTGTCTCATTTTAAAATATGAATGAACAATTTTCCATAGACAATTAAAGAAGCCTTTATCTTGATGACAGAAACAAGGAGAAAAAGGAGCTCAGAGGAGACAGAAACAGTGCAGAAAGCAGAGAAAATATATTTAAAAAATTAAGGAACTCAGAGAGACAAGGGAAGATGCTACATCTATCAGTAAGAGTAGGATGCTATTTAAAAAGATTTGTCACCTGGAGACAGAAGTAGCATGTGAAGCATGTACTAAGCCAGCTGCCAGCTGAGCATCTGAAGCATGAATACTGACCAAAGAGGTTCTCTCTGTAGTGACCAGGAGCCCTGCCCAAGTTCTAGTCTGAGGTTTTCTCAACTTCATGGGCAGGTTTTGTCATTTATTAAATAGAGAATCCAGTTAGAGACAGTTCCCTCCAGCTCTGAGTTTCTGTTACTCTGGTTGTAATCGGTACCCAAAGTGAGCAAACATTTTCTATAAAGGGCCAAATAATAAATATTTAAAAATGTGTGGGCCACAAGGTCTCTATAGCAACTACTCAACTCTGCCATTGCAGTTTGAGACAGCCAGAGATAATATGTAGTTGATGGGTATGGCTGTGTTCAAATAAAACTTTATTTACAAAATGAGCAGCATTTACAAAATGTCAAACCCTGATCTATACCAGTGGTTCTTAAAGTGTGATTGCAAGACCAGCAGCTTCACAATTACTTGGGAACTTGTTTAGAAATGCAAATTCTTGGGCCCTACCCTAGAGCTGCTCAATCAGAATCTTTGGGGATGGGACCTTCAGACAAAATTCTCATGAATGCTAAAGTTTGAGAAACATGGATCATACTAAAAAAAAGAAGCTTAGTGATTCCAGATTTATTTAGATATGGTGCTCTTTTGCTCAGGTAATGAGGCAGGGAGTGTTAAATAAAATAATTAGCTTTAACATCTCTGCCTCTTCCAAAGCCCCAAATTATATTAATCTCCTCATCTTCCCAAGCAAATTATCCCTTTCAGTTTTGCTCATCATAATCACTGCTAAAGCTTTTAATATGGAATAAATGAAAGCTGTTGCTTTCACACACTAGTCTTCTTCATTATTGTTACTGAGTAACTGATACTACCTTTCATGTATACCCAGGGGCTTCCTTGTAAATAGCACAAAGGTGTGTAAAAAAAAGCAGCCCTCGGATAGTACCAACACTTAGCAGCTACGTTACACTTTCATGAGAGGCAGTCTGCATACATAGCCATGCTTTAAAATACAAACTTATTCACAATTGAAAGAAATGAACAGAGGAAGATGAGTCAACATCAGAATTCAACTGAAATGAATTTGTTGCTGTGCAATGAGAGTGTAGCTCCAATTCTGCTGTGGCTATTGACTTGTGCTTCTATGCCTTAGAGTTTCATCTGTGAAACTAGTATTTGGTTTAAGGTCCTCACAGACGAAGATCTTATCTATATTTTGTAGGACCTAATTATTTCACACACCCCCCACACACACACACACACAGCAGACACAACAGAGTAAATGAGAGAGTGAATAAATGAACATTGTGGAGGATTTTAGAACCCGGTACAGCCAACTTCATTTTTTTGGATTTTCTTAGTCAAACCCCAGCGTGAAACACTACTGCCTTCTGCTGCTGCTGCTCCTCCTCCTTCCTTGTCTTCTTTTCAGATGAATTATACACATCAGGAATTTAAAAATTAACTTCTGGACAGTCATTATAACTGGTGTATGTGTCATTTCAATATGGAATTATTGGACTCACTGATTTTACTCTTGTGGTCTTTGAATGTGTGAATTTGAGCTCTGTCAATAAAAAAAAGTGATCCCCAGAATTCCCATGATAAACTTTTGCAAATGTTGGGAGACTTATGAATGCTACAGTCCTATGCCAGTTTCTGTCTTCAAAATATGAGACTCGGGGGACTGTCTCCTACCCCTTCTGGGGACTGCACCTGGACCCCACCCTAGGGCAGAGCCCAGGGCACTCAGGGCTTATTCCTGAGAAGGTTCCTATGATGGCCAGAGAAAACACAGCTAATTAGTTCTAGCATGTCCCCTCAGAATTTGCTAGTAGCTTTGTTCATTTTCCACTCAGCTGCGAATATTCCATTTAGAAGCTTCATGATTAATATTCCACAGAAAGAGAATCATTCCTCCTTTCAGAGGTTTCCTTACCATCTACATTGCATTTTAATTACTTGATATGAGAATGTCCTTCTTTCATTAATCAAAATTCTATACCTTATTCAGAGATCTAGAGAATCTCCTTGCTATGAACGCTTCAGTAAGAAGTCACCTTGACCTTCCTTGAGCCCAGATAAAAATTGTTGCTCATAATTTTTGTATTGACGTGGTTTCTTAGTGCTATTTTGAGCCATTGTAAATCCTGCATTGTCATGTTACCATGTTATTTTCATTAATCAGAGGAAACTGTAAGCTCTTAGAAGGCAAGCACAAGGTGTTTTAGGTTTTTATAAATGGTTTGGCACATAGTGCAGTGCAGAGGCACACACACACATGGGACATGATTGCAGCTCTGAGTAGATAATAAGCAAGGCTATCAGTGGTTTTTCTCACATAGATTTCTCCCCTGTCTGATTTTTGAAAATAGTTAGAACCCAGGTTAAAACAGGAGATGATACATTACTGCCATCATTTAGGGGATTATTGTGGTTTTAAATCTGCATTTGAAGAATACTTAATATTTTGCAAAGTGTTTTCACCATTTGTTTAACACAACAACTTTTGTGGACAAGGGAAGGTTAACAGAGAAACAAATATCACAGTGGTAATCTTGCTTGTCATGTGGTGATTGAATGAATAAATGGGCAAATGGATACATGGTGCCATTTGAATAGAATCAGAACTGAAACTTTCATTCTGGGTTGAAGGGTAATGTGTTTTTTTTCTCTTTCTTTTTTTGTATGCCCTTCAGCGGTGGTGTAGTGGTTAGTGCAGTGTCTCTTAGACCGGAGTTGTTGCATAGGAATGTAGGGTGCACTATTTCTCTTCCCCAGCACGGTCACTTCCAGATTTTGCTTACCATCCTGGGAGTGAGCTCCTGAAGTCGGTTTTGCATCCAGCAATTGGTTTGGCTGTTTTGTACCATTTAATCTTTCTTAGTCTCTCCAGGATGCTTTTGGGTCCCTTCATCTAAAGAGAAAAAAAAATCCTATCTCCACCTTGCACTGAGCCTCAGTTTCCTACCTGCAAAATAGGGTTGAAATTGCACTTAAACTTCGCAGTTGTGAGGATTGGATGAGCATTAATGTTTCATGCTTAGCACTGTAGACTGGCATATAGTGAGTGCTCATCAAATATTCACCATCATTATTGTTGATAGAATTGGAGAGAAGTATTGATAAATATAGGATTTGGGGACAGTGTCACCAACAGAATGGAAGTTAATGCATATTTAAAAAATTGCATTAAATTAAATTTAACTCAGCTATCTAAAGGAGGCTTGTTGATCCAGGGAGTGGTGAGGAACCGGGGTCCTTGCCACATACACAGAGAAAAAAAAGTAGGTCTACAGCAGTTAAGATCGATGTGTTAGATGAGGGGTGTTGCTCCTTACAAAGCCTGGCAATGCTAGGCTGTGAAACAGGGAGTGCAGGACCTCTTTTACATTCATGGGAGAGGATAAAGAGGAATCCTTCTACTGGGTGCTGCCTCCCCTTCCAGGAACAGGGGATTGGCCCACTTCAGCTGCACAAGGTACACAGATGTAAATCTGATAATGTCATGCTTTAAAAAATAAAGAAAGCAAGCCGTGCTGATTGCATATGTGGACAGCTGGCACACTTTAAGAAGTGAAAACGGTTCAGGCGGGAATGTAATAAGGCCCAGGGAAGTGGCAGCATGAAAGGGATGACCTTTATTTGCAATCATGGCTGAGATTTACAGTTTATTACTGATAGCTTTTATAAAGAGCCATTCAGTTCAGAGGTGAGAGGTTTGTCATCTGGAAATGCAATTAACTTTACCTTATCCCAATCCCCCTGGTCTAGTGTGAGAGCAGCACTCCAGCGCTTCAGCAATATTGTGATTTCCCCTCTAATTTCATTTCTGCCTATTGCATCCCATCCCCAGGTCCCTCGCATTAACGCGGTTGCATATTTTTACTATTATTATTTTTTATTATTGCTACTCCCTGTCATTGGTAGCCAGAAGGCACTTGTATGTGGGTGTTTTTTTTTTTAGATTTAAATTATTTGATTTCTGAATGAGGAAACCTCAAAGCATAAAGCCTTTTAAAACCCCAGCAGTTAGAGTGGCAAACAGAACCAAGTTGTGGTGTCTTAGGTGCCTGAAATTAATTATGGAAATGGAGAGGTTATACCAAGGTGGAGTTGTTTTACATAAAGATGGGACCCTCAGAGTTTCAGCCCTTGCAGCCCCGCACACTTCACTGAGAGACACCCTGTGCCTAGAAAGACTCCTGCTCCCCCATGCCTGCTCAGACACACACGCATGTGGAGGAAGCACAACACGATTGGAAACATGAAAAAATGAAAGCGATTTTGGCATCCCCGCTGTGTATGTATGAGAAGTCCCGAAAGGTCTATTTTTGTTTCACAGGTTCAGTTTTATGACCCTCTCTTGTCTGTTAAGTCAGGTCTGCAGGAATTTAAGAGCCAGACACAAAAGCAAGAATTTAGTACTTTTTGCCAGTTGGTTTAGGTTATTTGAAATATAGCCTAGTATATTTTCCACACTAGGATGCTGCCAGATAGAATGGGGAGGGAAGTGGTTCCATGAGCCTGCATCCTCCAATTTTTCAACCTCTGAAGAACTGAAGGAGGGGAGTGGGATTCTACTGGGTGCCGCATCACTTCCTGCCACGTTGTCTGAGGCTCTGACACACTCTCCCGGTCCCAGGTAGTCCCTCCACCTGCCCTATAAAACCCCCAAACTCCTCAGGCTCTATCTGAACACTGTTTCCTCTGGGGTAAGGTAGAGGAGAATAATTACTACCCCTGTATTTTTCATCCCGATTTTATTGTGGCTATTATTTTCATCAGTGTTAGAGGTTAATATCCCCATTTTTCCCCTCCACTGCCTAAATATAACTGGGGCTCAGAACACAGCCAAACCAGGTAGTGAAGGAAATAACATTGCCTCCAAAAGAGGCTCGGATTAGTCCGTCTGAAATGAAGGTTTGGGGCCCTGGGGTAAGAATCGCCCTGCTGCAGCTGATAGCAGATAGATTTAAACCCATAGTATTTCTTTTCTCAGCTGAGAAAGGTCAGGTTAAAAGATTCAGAAAGTGAATAGAGCATGAAACGACGCGCTTATATAACTATATTGGTGCTACAACAGAATGGCATTACTAAGAATAAAAGCATCCAAGAGCCATTTTTAATAGGAAGCAGGAAAAACAGATCCCCCAGTAGAGCATCCTTAAAGAACTCTTTGCAGGCAAAGCAGTGTTGAAGGTGCTTAACTTAAGGGACCATACTAAATTTGAGAAGGATATATTCAACTGCCCTTTCCCATAGAAGTGCCTTTAAAAGGAACTTTTGGAAATCTTATGTTTTAAACCTTGTTTGTACCTAGACTGTGTCTATACTCAAACAATAGAGATGGGGAAGGAGGCAAGCATGGAAGCAGAAGGCTGCTGGAGAATTCCAGTTGAGACACTATCTGGGCTTAGAGAAGTAAGTGGGTAATTTTGGGGGCAGAGCCTACAAGATACTTTGGGGTTGAATATGATCAGGAACAATTAACATAGGGTTCAGGTATTGAGAGAAATCAGGAAAACTATGTCCTGGAGCAAGTGTATCCATTTACATATACTGCTTACTTAGCATTCCAAATGCTCCAGAATCGAAAAACCATTCCCACTAAGAAGAAAAGCATCATTGTCCAACTCTGATAAACAGAGATTGTGCTCTCTCAGTTACCATTTGTGTCTCAGTGATTTTGCCCAGGTGCTCCTCATGCAATTGATACCTCCAGCTCTGGAACGCAATAGGGCATGTCTGTCCCCTTCACAAATGGCACCTTCTTTAGAGAGCATGTATAGACCAACATCATTTAAAACTTAGAATCGGTGTCAACAATGGATACAGGAATTTAAAGAAGATTTGGTATAGGGGTCAGCCAGGTGTTTACACTTAAGGCAGCATCTGGGTCTTTGTTAGAATACCTCTGAGTCACACCAAACTCAGAAATCATGGTGGGTCATGGGTGTGACCGCTGTAAACCCAGAATGGACGATGAGGGCACCATGGATTCCATGAAAGGGATGAACTCAGATTTCACTAAATATTTAATGAGTTTATGCCAGCACCATGGGAGGCCATGGGGTTCTATAGCAACTAAAGTAGACATAGTGTTTTTGGCCTGAAGCTAAGTATTAAGCATCAAAGTGAGAATAACTAAAGCTTTGTATCTTTTCAACTTTTTAAAAGGGTTGTACCATGGAATGTTGGAGTCCCCTGGAATTTGCCCTACACCCTCTTGGATACTTGCTCCCTAGGTGTTTTTCATCCATGGCCATAGCTTTAAATACAATCCATGTACAGATAATGCTCAAATTTAGATGTGAAGACGCTTCTTTCCTCTGAGTTCTCCAAGTCTATAGCCAAACTGCCTATTCAGCATTATGCTCAAGTGCCTAAGAAGCCATTTAAACGAAATGTGGACAAATTGAACTCCAGATTTTCTCCCTCAAACTTAGTGCTTAACCCTCTTGGTAAATTTTACTACCACTCCTTCAGCTCCTCCGGTTGCGAGTATAGGATTCTTTCACCCTCCACATCAAAGTCACCAGCAATTTTGCAGGTTCTGCCTTCAAAATGCCTTCCTATCCCCTGCTAACCACCTCCAGTTTCCACCACCCATGACCCTGATGTAAGCACTGTCATCTTTTGCCTCCTACTTGATTGATCTCCCTCCTTCCACCCTTGTCCTGTTCCCTTCTCAATTTCCTACTCAGAAGCCAGAGAAAGCATGAATAACTAAAAATTATGCAATGTAAACCAGAACCCAGTCCTTCTCCATTTAAAACCCTCTCCTGTGACTGCCATCCTTACTAAGTAAAATCCCAAGACCCTACAAGATCTGGTCCCCACCTATCTTTTTGACATCTTCTTTACTGAAAGTGGCTTTAATGTGAAGTGAGTGAGTGAGGGTTAAGTTTCATGGCCCCTCATTTACATAGACCCTTTTCAAGATTTGGGAGGGTCACTCAGAAATGTTGTAATTTTATTTTCTTTGTCTTAATACAGTGGGTTCACAAATGGAATAAGCTTCAGGCCCATGCTACCTGTGTTTGCCCCTTCTATCACTCTCTCTTTTTTACTTCTCTCCAGACACATTAACTTCCTTTTCCTTTTTTAAGAGGTATTTTATTTTATTTTATTTTTTCTTTATTGATTAAGGTATTACATATGTTTCATTATCCCCTTATTGCCGCCCCCCCACCCCCGATCTTGCCCTCACCCCCCTAGTGTCTGTGTCCATTGGTTAGGCTTATATGTATGCATACAAGTCCTTTGGTTGATCTCTCTCACCTTACCCCCACCCTCCCCTGCCTTCCCTCTGAGATTTGACAGTGGGATTGATGCTTCTCTGTCTCTGTTTTTGTTTATCAGTTTATGTTGTTCATTATATTCCACAAATGAGTGAGATCATGTGATATTTATCTCTCTCTGACTGACTTATTTTGCTTAGCATAATGCTCTCCAGGTCCATACATGCTGTTGTAAATGGTAGGAGTTCCTTCCTTTTTACAGCAGTGTAATATTCCATTGTGTAGATGTACCACAGTTGTCTAATCCACTCATCTGCTGATGGGCACTTAGGCTGTTTCCAAATCTTAGCTATGGTGAATTGTGCTGCTATGAACATAGGTTTGCATATATCCTTTCTGAATGGTGTTTCTAATTTCTTGGGATATATTCCTAGAAGTGGGATCACTGGGTCAAATGGTAGTTCCATTCTTAGTTTTTTGAGGAAACTGCATACTGTTCTCCACAGTGGCTGCACCAGTCTGCATTACCACCAGCAGTGTACTAGGGTTCCTTTTTCTCCACATCCATGCCAGCACTTGTCATTTGTTGATTTGTTGATGATAGCCATTTTGACAGGTGTGAGATGGTACCTCATTGTCGTTTTGATTTGCATCTCATGGATGATTAGTGACTTTGAGCATGTTTTCATATGTCTCTTGGCCTTCTGCATGTCCTCTTTCAAAAAGTATCTATTTAGGTCCGTTGTCCATTTTTTGATTGGATTGTTTATCTTCCTTTTGTTAAATTGTATGAGTTCCCTGTAAATGTTGGAGATTAAACCCTTATTGGAGATAACATTGGCAAATATGTTCTCCCATGCAGTGGGCTTTCTTTTTGTTTTGTTGATGGTTTCCTTTACTGTGCAGAAGCTTTTTATTTTGATGTAGTTCCATTTGTTTGTTTTCTCTTTAGTTTCTATTGCCCTAGGAGCTGTATTGGTGAAGATATTGCTTCAGCATATGTCTGAGATTTTGCTGCCTGTGGATTCCCCTAAGATTTTTATGGTTTCCCATCTTTTAAGTCCTTTATCCATTTTGAGTTTATTCTTGTGTATGGTATAAGTTGGTGGTCTAGTTTCATTTATTTTGCATGTACCTGTCCAAATTTCCCAACACCGTTTATTGAAGAGACTGTCTTGACGCCATTGTATGCTCTTGCCTCCTTTGTGAAATATTAATTGAGCATAGTTGTTTGGGTCAATTTCTGGGTTCTCTATCCTATTCCATTGGTCTATATGTCTGTTTTTGTGCCAGTACCAGGCAGTTTTGAGAACAGTGGCTTTGTAATACAACTTGATATCTGGTATTGAGATTCCTTCTACTTTGTTCTTCTTTCTCAGGATTGCTGCAGCTATTAGGGGTCTTTTTTATTCCAGATAAATTTTTGGAGAGTTCGTTCTAGGTCTGTGAATATGCCATTGGTATTTTAATGGGGAATGCATTGAATCTATAGATTGCTTTGGGTAGCATAGACATTTTAATGATGCTGATTCTACCAATCCATGAACATGGTATGTTCTTCCATCTGTTTATGTCTTCCTCTATCTCTTTTTTTAACGTCTTGTAGTTTTCTGAGTACAGGTCTTTTACCTCCTTAGTTAACTTTATTCCTAGGTATCCTAATTTTTTAAAAAATATATTTTATTGGTGTTTTTTTTACAAAGAGGAAGGGAGAGGGATAGAGAGCTAGAAACATCGATGAGAGAGAAACATTGATCAGCTGCCACCTGCACCCCCCCAACTGGGGATATGCCCGCAACCAAGGTACATGCCTTTGACCAGAATCAAACCCAGGACCCTTCAGTCCACAGACCAACGCTCTATCCACTGAGCCAAACTGGTCAGGGTGGTATCCTAATTTTTTTGGTGCAATGGTAAATGAGATTGTTTTTTTAATGTCACTTTCTGTAAGTTCACTATTACTGTATAAAAATGCCATAGATTTCTGGGTGTTAATTTTGTATCCTGCTACATTGCCAAATTCATTTATTATATCTTAATAATTTTTTGATGGAGTCTTTAGGGTTTTCTATGTACAGTATCATGTCATCTGCGAATAATGACAGTTTCACTTCTTTTCCAATTTGGATACCTTTTATTTCTTCTTCTTGTCTAATCGCTGTGGCTAGCACTACCAGTACTATATCGAACAGGAGTGGTGAAAGTGAGCATCCCTGTCTTGTTCCTGTTCTTAGGTGAAATGGTTTTAATTTTTGCCCTTTGAGTATGATGTTGGCTATAGGTTTGTCATATAAGGCTTTTATTATGGTGAGGTATGATCCCTCTAGTCCCACTTTGCTGAGAGTTTTTATCAAGAAAGGGTATTGGATTTTGTCACATGCTTTTTCTGCATCAATTGATATGACTGTGATTTTTATCTCTCAATTTGTTTATGTGATGTATCTTATTTATTGATTTGCAGCTATTGTACCATCCTTGCATCCCCAGGATAATTCCTACTTGGTCATGGTGTATGATATTTCTGATGTAATGCTGGATCTGATTTGCCAGAATTTTGTTGAGGATTTTGGCATCTATATTCGTGAGGGATATTGGCCTATAATTCTCTTTCTTTGTGTTGTCTTTATCTGGTATTAGTATTAGGGTAATGCTGGATTCATAGAATGAGCTTGGAAGTGTTCCTTCCTCTTGAATTTTTTGCAGTAGTCTGAGGCGGATAAGTTTTAGTTCTTTGAATGTTTGGTAAAACTCCCCTGTGAAGCTGTATGGCCCCTGGGTTTTGTTTGCTGGAAGCTTTTTGATGACTGCTTCAATTTCCTCCATAGTTATCGCCCTATTTAGATTTTTACATTCTTCCTGATTGAATTTTGGAAGGTTGTATTTTTCTAGGAATATGTCCATTTCCTCTAGGTTGTCTAGTTTGTTGGAATAGAGTTGTTCATAGTATTTTTTTTTTTTACAATCCTTTGTATTTCTGTGGAGTCTGTTGTTATTTCACCTCTTTCATTTCTGATTTTGTTTATTTGGGTCCTCTTTCTTTGCTTCTTGGTGAGCCTGGCTAGAGGTTCATCAATCTTGTTTATCCTTTAAAAAACCAGCTCTTGGTTTCATTGATCTTTTGTATTGTTATTTGGTCTCTATGTCATTTATTTCTGCTCTTATCTTTATTATCTCCTTCCTTCTGCTCACTCTGGGCCTTTCTTGTTGCTCTCTTTCTAATTCTTTAAGTTGTAGAGTTAGATAATTTATTACTATTTTTTCTTGTTTTTTGAGGTAGGCCTGTAGAGCTATAAACTTCCCTCTCAGGACTGCTTTCACTGTATCCCATAGATTTTGGATTGTTGTGTTTTAATTGTCATTCATTTACAGGATGTTTTTAACTTCTTCTTTGATATCTTTGGTAACCCAATCATTGTTTAATAGCATGCTATTCAGCTTCCAAGTGTTTGAATTTTTTTGATTGTTTTTATTGTAGTTTATTTATAATATTATGCCATTGTGGTCTGAGAAGATGCTTGATATGATTTTAATCTTTTTGAATTTGGAGAGACTTTGCCTGTGACCCAATATATGGTCTATCTTTGAAAATGTCTCATGTGCACTTGAGAAGAATGTATATTTCGTGGCTTTGGGGTGAAATGTTCTGAAGATGTCAATTAAGTCTATCTGATCTAGTGAGTCATTTAGGATTGCTGTTTCTTTGCTAATTTTTTTTTTTTTGTCTAGAGGATTTATCCAGAGATGTCAGTGGATATGATTATATTTTTGTTGATCTCTCCCTTGATATCTTCTAGGAGTTTTTTTATGTATTTGGGTGCTCCTGCATTGGGTGCATATATGTTTACCAGGGTTCTATCCTCTTGTTGTATCAATCCCTTTAGTATTATGAAGTGGCCTTCCTTATCTCTTGTTATGGCCTTCACTTTGAGGCCTATTTTGTCAGATATAAGTAATGCTACCCAAGCTTTTTTTCTCATTTCCATTGGCCTGAAAGATATTTTTCCATCCCTTCACTTTCAGTCTGTGTGAGTCCCTTGTTCTGAGGTGGGTCTCTTGTAGACAGCATTTATATGGGTCATGTTTTCTTATCCATTCAGCCACTCGATGTCTTTTGATTGGAACATTTAGTCCGTTTATGTTTAAAGTTATTGTTGATAGGTACTTGTTTGTAGCCATTTTTATTTTTTGTGCCTGTGTTCTTTCTTCCCTTTTTATTTCTTCTTTTTACACAAGTCCCTTAGCATTTCTTGCATTGCTGACTTGGTAGTGATAAACTCCCTTAGCATTTTTTGTTTGTGAAGCTCCTTATTTCCCCTTCAATTTTGAATGATATCATTGCTCAATAGAGATTCTTAGATTCAGACCCTTGGTTTGCATTGTTTAGTAAACTTCCTTCATTCCTTTCTAGCCTGATGTGTTTCTGTTGAAAAATCATTTGATAATCTAATGGGAGATCCCTTGTACGTAACTTTCTGTCTCTCTCTAGCAGCCTTTAAGATTCTCTCTTTGTACTGAACGTTTGCCATCGTAATTACAAAGTGTCTTGGTGTGGGTCTTTTTGGGTTCATCTTGTTTGGGATTCTGTGCTTGTGTGACTTTTTTCTTCCTCAAATCAGGGATGTTTACTGACATTATTTCTTCAAATAGGTTTTCTAACCCATGTTCCTCTTCTTGTCATTCTGGCAACCCTATAATTCGTATGTTGCTTCGTTTCATGTTGTCCTAAAGCTCCCTTAGGCTCTCGTCCTGTCTTTTAATTTTTTTCTCCAATTGCAGTTCAGTTTGGGTGTGTTTTGCTGCCCTGTCTTCTAATTTGCTAATTTGGTCCTCTGCTTCTCCTAGTCTACTGTTGAAACTTTCTATAGTGCTTTTTATTTAGCTGTATCACTCTTTATTTCCTCTTGATTCTTCATAAGTTGTTGATTTTTTCATCCATCTGGTTTATGAGCTGTATGACCCTTATTCTGAATTCTTTTTCTGACATATCGCATGCCTCTGTTTCACTTAGCTTCTTTTCTGGCGATTCCTCCTTTTCTTTCCTTTGGGGGTTTCTTTGTCTTCCCATTTTGCTGTCACTGAAGGATCTAGGTGTTGAGTCGTGTGGTGGCTGCTCCTTGGACGGCTGCTCCTCAGCAGTGGTGGCTCCTCCAGCTGGGCTGTTTGCATGACTGCTGCTCCTCGGACGGTGGTGGGCTGCTCATCCTTTACCTTTTTCAAACATGGTAAGATCATCTCTACCTCATGGCCTTTGCACTCACTCTTCCTTGAATGCATGACATGGCTCTACTCAAGTTTCTGCTCAAATACCTCCTTCTGATAGAGGCTTTCCCTAGTGTCCCTCTCTGCATACTCTGTCCTTTTCCCTGATTTAGAGCTTCCCGCTGTCACATTATTACACATACTAGAGGCCCAGTTCATGAAATTTGTGCACTGGGGTGGGAGGGAATCCCTCAGCCTGGCCTGTGCCCTCTCGCAATCTGAAACCCCTCTCTCCTTACCACCCGCCTGCTCACTGCTCCTTACTGCTCGACTTGCTGTTCCTTAGCATTGCTGCGGAGGCGAGAGAGCCTCCCGCCACCGCCGCTGAGCTCACCAGTTGTGACCCTGGCTTCTGGCTGAGCGGCGCTCTCCCTGTGGGAGTGCACTGGCCACCAAAGGGCAGCTCCTGTGTTGAGCGTCTGCCCCCTGGTGGTCAGTGCGCATCATAGCGACCGGGTGTTCTGGTCATTCTGCTGTAATGGTCACTTAGGCTCTCATTATAGATAATTGAGTGTTGTTTGTTTTATTCAATAGAATGCAAGCTACTCGTGGACTGGGACTTTGCCTCACTTACTGTTTATCACCAGATCCAGGAGCAGGGCCTGGCTGATAGTTGGTGCTCAGTGTGTGTTTGTTGGATGAGTGAAGGTGAGGACCAGCTGGCCTCTGTATTCATTGACACAGATGAGCACTGAAAATATAGCACATGAAGGAGAAAAAAATTACTGCCCGGGGTGAGGTCTGCCCAACATATAGAATGAGAAGCAGCCTGGCTAGCATGGCTCAGTGGTTGAACCAGGAGGTCACAGTTCAATTCCTTGTCAGGGCACATGCCCGAGTTGCAGGCTCAATCCCCAGTGGAGGGCTTGCAGGAGGCAGCCGATCAATGATTCTCTTTCATCATTGATGTGTCTATCTCTCTTTCCCTCTTCCTTCCTCTCTGAGATCAATAACAATATATTTTAAAAAATAAGAAAGAGAAGGAGTTGGGACTCAACTGTCTGGGGCAGCACTGTGCTCTAGAACTTTCTGGGATGATAGAGATGACTAGCCACTGTAGACTGAGCACTTGCTATGTAGCCAGTGAAACTCAGGAACTGAATTTTAAATGTTATTTGATTATAGTAAATTTCACTTCAATTGATTTATATGATTAATGTAATTAACTTCAAATAGCCACATGTGGCTAATGGTTACCACATTGATCACCATAGGTCTAGAGACCCAGAATCTAGGGGCCAGATGCCAGAGATAAAACCAAAACCAAGTGCTTCTGATTGTAGAAAGAAAAAAAAATCCTGTGAAAGCTCTACAGATAGTGCCAGGGAGTAAAAGGAGGCAGGTTTTTCATGATGCCTTTAGAACTTCCAAAATCAGGAAGGATCTCAAGGTATCATGATACTTAGCAGCGATTTTTTTTAAGGTTAGCCAGCTTAAAAATAGATAGCTTAGAAACACACACACACACACACACACACACACACACACACACCATATAAGATTAGAGCCAAAGGGCAGGTGACTGACACCAATTAGAAGCTGCTGCCCAAGGATGAGATAGTTGTAATAAATACAAAGTTCTATACTCAGACAGGGATGCAGACAGCCAAGATCCAAATGAGAATAAGACTCACTAACTGCACAGCCGGTGGGTCTGAAAAACAACTCAAGTGAACAGCTAATGACCAACTACATAGGGGTTTGCATGGCGACACTGGCTCCATTTTCAAATGAAGGGTCTATGGCAAGGGGGTCGAGGTGGGGAATTACATTGGTCTGCCTCGTCTGAAAAGATTCTTACCACATCTGGAAAGTTAGCTGTGGTTCACATCCCCATAGTTTAAGAAGGAAATAAATGTAGAGGAAATAAAAGAAAGGCCACAAAAATGATACGAATGTTGGGAGAGCAAACTTGAGTGGTCTGACTGAAGAAGTAATTTATGTGCTCCCAAAAGAGAGACTTCCGTGAGGGAAGTGAGCAGTCTATAAATACCTCAAGGTAACCATATAAATGAGAGCAAGGGATTAGTCACCATCTTCTCCAATGGCAGCTCCAGGAGCCATGGCCTAAATCTGAGAAAGAAAAGGTATTGTAGTCATTAGTAAAAAAAAAAAAAAAAAAAAAGTTATTCTAGGCCATAGGGCTGGACAGTGGGCAAAGCTCTCAGGGGAAAGAAGCCAAGTCCTGTCGCTACACTCAGAAGCTGATCGAATGAGATAGTAATGGAAATAAAAGGAATATCAGACTAGGGACTTATGATGTCCTGTGAAGTAATTGGTCTGAAAGGTCCGGAAATCTGCCTTTGGCTGTGGCCCATGCATGAGGCCTCAGAGAAAGGTAAAGGCTCCGCACAATATTTCTCCAGACATGCCGGAGCAAGGCAAATGAGGAAAATTCCCTCCTGACGACTGCTTTAAATAGGCCCTGAATTTGGAATTTTGTGCAGTACGACCTCATTTGCCCACACGCTGCTCGTCTGGATTCTTGGTTTGTCTGATCAGCTATCTGTGGGAGCTGGGGTAGGGGGGCATGATGCCAGCTGTTAGGGCACTGTCCTCAGGGTCCCTTACTTAGGGGGAGGATCCTGCAGCACCATCTGTAACCATCCAGGATAAATCCTGGCCCTGCCTGGTCCATGCAGGGCTATGACTACATTAGTCAGGATCATCAAAATGCATGAATTTGCTCCTCACCTTTCTTCTGAGGACTTTATGAATTGATCCTCTCTTCAGTCTTATCACCCCAATCTCTTAGCATCCTAAACATTTGAGTTCCAATGAGCTTTAGAGATATCATCTTCTTATATTTTACATAATGAGAAAAATGAAAGCTCAGAAATATCAAGTGGCATGCTCAAGGTCATACAGCTAGTTAGGGTCTAAACCAGACTCCTGATTCCCCAGTCCTCTGTTCTCTACATTACAGTGTCCTGCAGTGCAAGGGGAGAAAATGATGCATGCATCCATCTAATAACCAATTATTGTCCCTTGAGGTAATATACTAGTATATGGCACTGTGTTAGAGTCAGCAGCTATGTTGGGGAGAGGAGTTAAAATATGGATCATGTATAGATTCTAGCTTTAAGGATGATCATCTCCAAAGTAAAATGTGCCCACCTGAGGGTATGCACAATGTAGTCTACTGAGAGTGTCGGAAGGATATGGTAGGGCTTCTATTTACATTTATTTTATCTCATCCTTGAAAAATGTCTACTATTTTGTGTTCTATTATGTAAATAATATTGGTACATTAGCTTAAATGTGTGTATAGATATAATTTGTAAATGAAATACACATACATCTAGTAGGAATGAACAAGCTAACATTTTATAAACTCATTTAGAATGAGAGCAGCAAGATATACTCATGTAATTGTCATCGCAGGTAGAATAGTGATACTGCTGGATAACAGGGGATCCAGAGGAAGGGTGTTGTGGAATTAAGTAGAGCATCGAGGAGGAGGTGATGTTAGAACTGTACTTTGTAGAATGGTTAGCATTTGGTAAGATAGAAAAGCAGAGAAGGTGGAGAATTTCCAATGTAGGGAGAAGAATCTTCACAGCATGAAGATGGGAATTCTCAAGGGATTACACAGGAAACACAAACTAATGACCATTGGCTAGACCTTCAGGATAAGGAAATGAAATAGTAAATATGATTGGAAAGGTAGAGCTGTGCTGGACTGTGGCCAGCCAAAAAAGTTAAGGTGTAATTGACACCTGATAGCATTTAAAAATATATATTTTTATTAATTTCAGAGAGGAAGAGAGAGGGAGAGAGAGATAGAAACATCAATGATGAGAGAGAATAATTGATTGGTTGCTTCCATGCCCCACACTGGGGATCGAACCCGCAACTTGGGCATGTGCCCCGACCAGGAATTGAACCATGACTTCCTGGTTTATAGGTTGAAGCTCAACCATTGAGCCATGCCAGCTGGGTTAGACTCAAATATCTTGCCAAGAATCATGCAGCTGGTAAGTTAGAGGGCTGAGTTTCAAACTTTCCTCTTATGAAATTAACTATAATGGTTTCCAGAACAACTTACCACATTCCTCCATGGTCTGTGTGAGGATGTGAGCAGAATGTATGTAGAGTAACTCTCTATTTGTTAATGCAGCCAGAAAATTTCTGTAATTCTGACTATGAGCTATGTTCCTGGTAAGGAATTTTCCTCAAATTTATGACACCTAAATACCAGGCCTCTTCATGTTGGAGGAATTGCTGGTTCTGATTGTTGGAGATTCATTTATTCAGCAAATATTTGTTAATGTCTTTTGGTTTTTCTAAAGCAATTTTGATTTTTCTGATTCTAGCTTTGTGATGCTGCTGAATATCGACTTAGCTTTTGTCTGTATGTATGTTTGTGTGTGTGTATGTAATATATACCTGTCAATTCATTTAGCTAGTTTTTCTTCATCTGGTTGATTAGTTCAAGTGGATTAATTATCTAAATTACTTGGTTGCAATTTTCATCAGTTGTTGCTCTGGGCATTCTTGTATTGAATAAACTTGATCTTTACTAAACTTTGAGGCTTTCTTGTTCTTTTGGCTTTCTCTGGGAAATTTATGTCACCACCCTATTCATTTTTTCATGGATATGCTGTGGGAATAATTTTGGTCCCATTATTCTCATTGTTGCTGCCACTGTATTATGATGTATCTGCTGTATATAGTATACTGAGGTTTCCTCTAGCTATCAAGGCTCTGTTATTTAGGTAACTTGCCTTTTCAGAGCCATGTATCTTTGGGAAGTTAAGTTCTTATACAAGGTCAATGTAGCTAAATGCCATCATTGCTGAAATCAGATGACTTTGCAGCACATGAAGCATTTGCAAATCCTCCCAGTGCCTATTCACAGACATTCCTGGCTCTCCCTTTGTCCAGGGTCTTTCATCTTTCCACGGCCTATCTCCTCCTTCTGATTAATCATTAGAAGGGGGCTCTTCATTTGTTATTGGTTATGCCTTGATTCTCAGGCAGCCTTATCTTTGATGGCTTCCATTTCAGCAAGAGTCTCTTCAGCAAGGCCCCATTCCATTTGTGCCATTTTGTCCTTTTACCCAGTTTTTGTCACTGTAGGATTTGGGCTGATCAATATCCTGTGCATAAACCATGTGTTCTTATCTCCTTTTCCAATTGGTTTGGTTCCAGATAGTAGTATTGTATTCTTGTTAATTTTGATTGTTCATTTCAATATCTTAGTTATTTTTCATATCTCTTATGTTTGAGAATGACATTGTTATCTCAATGTTTTGTTGGATACTGATTTATCAGTTCATTAATACATAATTGTTGATAATTTTAGAGAGGTGTTGCATTATTTTTCTATGGCTGCTTGGAATCAAAGCTGGGTTTCACTTGGCTAACATCACTCCTTCCTGGAAACTCTAGGGAAGAATTAATTTTCTTGCTTTTTTCAGTTTGTGGAGTCTCTATTCCTTCACTTATGGTCCCCTTCCATCTTCAAACCAGCACTGTCTGGTGGGGTCTTTCTCACGTTACATCACTCTGACACTCATTCTTTAGCATCCCTCTTCCACTTTTAAGGACCTTTGTGATTACATTGGGTCCACTCCAATAATCCAGAATAATATCTCTATGAAAAGATCATCTGATTAGCCATCTTAATTCCTTCTATAATCTTAATTCTCCTTTGTTAGGAAGCATATCAAAATTCACAGTTTCTGGGGATTAGGATGTGGACATAATCCTGGGACCATTACTCTGCCTATCACAGGTGGTAATAAATCATAGCATCTAAGTACATCATTCTCATGAAACTATTTTTTTATTCATACATATAAGCCATCTTTTGCCTTTGGAGCTGTAACTATGTGTTGGAGATATTTCTGTTGACTACTGGAGCCAAATAAATGGGTCAAGAAGGAGTGATTCGGAAGGATAGGGGTTATAGGGCAGTAACCTTGGTGTTCTTCCATTTCTTCAACCCCGGGTATATTTGTAGGATAACTGATTTATTCATATATCAGAAAATCTCCAGCAAAAAATGTTTGTCCTTTTACGTATATTTTAGTTTCAGAAGCAGTTTCAGTGGTTGAAAAGGTAGAAATTTCCATTTTACGTTTGAAGTCACTTTTTAGCTGTAATAGGTTTTTGGATTATCACTGATTTTCTGTCTTTATGGAAAACCAAATAGCTGCCTGATCTGGAATTCCCGAGTATAAATATAGACGCTGATGCCCATTAAAATTTGAATAAGAATGGTAGCATGGTGCTATTAATTCTGTGAGCACTTGATGAATTTGTGTAATGTACTGTACATTACAGACTAACATAACACTATTATGAAATGTTATTATGACATTTTCCAGGTTATATTTTCAATCAATCTAAAAGAGCTCGTTAGGGTCCAAGTGGCTTGGCAGTTTGCAAGGTGGCTTACAGATTTACTGAAATCCTGGTGCCGTTTCTGATCTAAGGCAAAGGGGCACAGCATGGGACAGTTAAAAACTCTGCTAGTGATCCTGGTGCTGTTTGAACCAGCTGTGTAACTGAAAAGTTTCTTGATATCTGTGGGCCTCAGCTGTCTCATCTACCAAGTGTCAAAGTTAGCTAAGAATCTCATCCAGGTTCAGGGCCAGGGTTGTCCAAATTTAGCAAAAAAAAAAAAATAATAAAAAAATACAAGGTGACCATTTTAATTTGAATTTCAGATAAGCAATGAATAAGTTTTTAGAATATGATCCAAAATATGGCATGGGATATATTTGTACTAAAAATTATACATTGGTTGTCTGAAGTTCAATTTTAGCTAGATAGCCTGTATTTGTATTAAGATAAAGTAGCTCAGCTGAGTATGTATGTTGTCACTCTCCCTTTCATTAGCTGTAAGAAACATGTTTCCTACTGAGTGGGGGTCCAGCTTTTGATTTTTCTCAACACGATGCTCTAGGTAGCTACTGCCAATCACTTAGAATTGGCATGGATGATAAAATCCAAGCTCAGTACATATTTGTGGAATGGAAGAGTTGCTGGCATCCCTAATTTAATGTTATCTTCATTCTATTTCTAAAATTTGATGATTCTATAACATTTCCATAGTGTAGGTAGGAATAAAAACAAATAACAGGTGTGTATTAATGTCGATAAACACAAGGTTATATGCAAACCGTAGAGAGATTGGTTTGAATGTGGATCTCAGGAAGGATTAGGTGACACTTAATACCTCTCTTTTCCTGTTGAAAGCTTGCAATGGAATGTAGGATTTCACATACTGCTTGATTTGAAGGGCCTTTATACACTAAAGAACCATCATAGGGTTTGGCTCAGTACATTTATGAGATGTTCAGTTGGATGTTTTTCATTTGTCCTTTCATACCTGCTCCCTTGCCTTCCTCCATGTGTTTTGTGCCCCAAGAGGCCAACCAGCATGGACCATGTCAATGGGATCCCTTGTTTTCCAGTTTCCAATTGTATTTCACAATTCCAAATCAAGATATTAGAGAGTGAGAGGAGAGTGAGATGGGTATTTATTTCACAGAAAGTGGCCAAGTTTTGGCTGCTTCCCTTTTACTAAAGACCTCAGGCCCATTCTGGCAAGTTCCTCCTACAGCTTGTCTCCCCAGGTGATAGGAGTACTCCCTCTCTGTGCCCTTCGATCTAGGGGTAGCCATAGCTCACTGTTGCTGCTAGTTCTAAGGTGTTGTGCTCTTCACTGTTTCCCTAACCCTGCTCTCACCTTTATAGTTGGCCTCATTATTAAACTCATCTCAGTTACTCATTTTGATTATGCCATCTGCTTCCTGCCAGGGCTCTGACTGGTACATGTGGGTAATATTATTAGCTGATTATTGTGAGAGTGTGGGGTTCACAGAGGTTAAGTCAAGATCATATAACTCATAAGTTGCAGAACTGGGACTCAGACCCAGTATCTTCAAGTGAATCTGAAACAAATGAGAGAGAAGAGGAATTATGTTGGAATATATGTAATATATTTTTCTTAATTGCTCTGGAAAATATTCTGAAGAAATAAGCCCACATAACCATCTATTATGTCTCTCTTTCCATTTTAAGAAAGTCAGAATAAGAATTCTTCTTATGTTCCTCTTCTTTCTTAGTCTTTCAAATATGGAGAATCAAATAAAAAAGTAGGGATAACCCCCAGATTTGATGATTCTCAGCCTGGTGCTCTGTATTAGAGAACATGCTGCATCCAGTACCTTCTGACCATCGTAATCACTGTTCTTGAAGTTCAAATAACTTTACCTTTTAAAAAAAAGGTCCTTCTGCCTAGCATGAAGGTACTCTAGTTCTTTACAAGTAGCACACTTAACATCATGTGCCTCTTTTGTCCGGAGTAATAATGACTTAATGGGTTAGGAATTAAGTCACTTTCTAGGATCAGGCCATTTCCCATGAGTTTCTTTGATGCCAGTTAACCTGGGAACAGGAAGGGGGGAACACACATCTATCTGACCTTTATTCTCTCTGGAGTGATATATGCTTTGGACAGCTTGCCTGTCCATTTTGTTTCTGTTTAGCCTTTTATGTATCCTGAGCTCACTCAAATTTCCCTCTTTTCCTACCAAACACATCTTTCCAAAGCATCAGCTTGCTTCATGGACAGGTTCTTCTTGAATCCTGTCCATTGCTAAGTTCCTGCTTTATTCCCATTGGCACCTGCTGGCTGAGATCCATTGGTGGTCCCATGAAGCATGAGTGATATTGACAAAGCAGGTATATGGCACAGATGTCAGGAGGAGGATGTCACCCCTTATTCATGAATGGAGCAGCGTTTGGTGGCACCCAAAAGATCCAGTGTGTCCTAATTGCTACAGTAGAGGATATGCAGGCAGTTACCCTGGTTCATTAGCTGAAGAAATTTTAAGTCAGAATACCTTAGAGTAGTGTATAATGAACTAACAGGTTTCTGAGAAGAGGGTTGGGTTTCATTAATGGAGAGAAAGTTGCTGTTGCATGGTTTTATTTTAGCTAATTTTATACAACTGGATTTTATTCATGCTGTCACTGTAGGGGACTAAAGTGACATTGAAAGTGAGACATTGAGCCTTTTCCATAAAGAATTTTCTTAGGCAATGCAGGATTTGAGGTTCCTTTTTTCAAAGTCATATGATGCACCTGTGCGAAGAAATTCTGCTATAGGGACTAGATAAGTCAGGAGCTTTAATTTTACTATTCTACCCAATGTCTGGAAACTGAAACCCTATCAAAATGGACTGAGAGTAACCGCAAAGCTTTATCCTAAGCACCATCTATAGGATTCATCCATAGCAGCCAACTTTATGTGACCCTCCTGGCCAGAGTCAGAGGTGTGGGTAAGGTGTAGGGGAGGCACATGAACCATTCTGAACATTTGTCCTTCTGCAGGAAAACCAGGTACCTTTCATTGGCATTGAACTTCTTTCACAGAGAATTGTACCAGAACTAAACCCATTATTTTTCATGGAACTCAAACTAGACCTATTATTTTCTGATCTGTGTGGACCAAATAATTTGGGCAGTGTTTTCCCAAGTTAGTTTGAACTAGTAACTGGCCTTGATCCAAAAATGAACTGAATTACTCTAGTCACAACTGAAATTAAATGTAACTGACTCAAGTCCTACGTGTCTTTCCTTAATGTTTGATTTAAAGTCCAAGTTAAGGAGTTTGGCTCAGTAGCTATCAACAGGTGATCCTCAGCCTTACCCAATCCCACAACTCTTCATTCTACGCCATGTAAGTCAAATATGTAAATCAGGTAATTTCCTCCATAGGTAGTTATAGCAGTATTTAGAATCGGAATTGCTATATTCTTTACCAATCTTTTATTTCCCCATATATACACATTTCTAAAAACAAACAAACAAACAAAAATAGTAAAGAGATTTTAGGAACTCAGTAAAGTGTTTCCCATTCAAATTAGACACCTTTGCAATTGCAAAAGCTGCTCCTACTCTGCCTGGAGAGAATCTTTGTCTTTTTAACCCTTCTATAGTGACTTGGGTTGTTTGGGGAATCCAGTAGATAAATTAAAGAATGTGGACCAGTTTGTTTGGTTTTTTTTTAAGTTTCCCTGGGAGCAGGAGGGAAAGGCTAGGATATAAGGGAAACAAAGATGGCTTTTCTGTAACTTTGAGAAGGGATCAAGAGGAGGAAACATCAGGGAAAGGGAAAGAGGACAAAATAAAGGGGCTGGGCTAACACCCTGGAGCGAAATGGGGATTGAAGAAGAGGCTTGGTGATAGAACTGTGTTTGTGCTTCCTGGAGTTACCTTAAACTGGGAACACAGAACAGAATACTCACACCAGCTGTCTACAAAATATGTATCAGAACACAAGGTACCAGAGGGCTAAGAGCTGCAGATAGGGATTAATTTGGGGAAAAGCAGGGTGATTTAAAGTTCCTGAACTTCGGGACATAACGTGAGCGTACTGGTGCGCTCACGTTAATCCTGCTTTTAGGGGTGTGTGTATGTAGGCTGTCTCCTGTTTACTTGTTAGAAGTTTTCCCAGCTGTTTGGATGCTCCTTTCTTGAATGTTCAATTTGGCCAAGTATCCTACATGGCAGGACTGAACATAGAGATTCTCCTTCTGTCTTATCCTGAGCCAGAGATCATTCCCTTCTGTATGGGCTGTTTTCCTTGGAAGTGTGAAGCATCAGCTTTAATCAGTTTATAGAGCCCCTGACCTAATTTTACATCTGCAATAAGATCACTATGAATTCTCTGCTTCCCTGTGGAGGATAAAGCTCTGCCTTCCCCCTCCCCTTTGCAATCTTTCTTTGTGATGAACGTTAGCCTGGCAGGTTCTCTTCCACACTGCATTGCTCCAAGAGCAAATTTATTTATATATTAATTTTATATAAAAAGAGATTTCTCCTAGGGAGCCAAAGATTGAATCATAGGCAGAAACCTGATTTGAGGTTGGAGGCAGGATGGCAGCAAGCATTGTCAAAGAGCAAAAGCTTTGGGGTGAGAAGTGATCGGGGATTAAAATTGTGCTTCCAAAGAGCTCTGCACCTCTCTTTGTCCCTTCAGCCACTGGCACATGTTGAGCCATCACATCGTGTATTAGTTTTCGGTTTCTGTATAACAAATTAGCACAAATGTGATGGCTTAAAATAATGTGTTTATTATTGCACAGTTTCTGTAGGTCAGGAGTCTGGGCTTTGCTTAGCTGGGTTCCCTGCTCAGAGTTTCAGAAGACTGCTTTCAAGGTGTTGGCTGGGCTGTGTTCTCATCTGGAGGTTCAACAACGGCTGAATCTGCTTCTAAGGGTACCCCAGGTTGTTTGCATAATTCATTTTCTTGCATCTGTAGAATTCATGGTAGCTTGTTTCTTCAAAGCCAGAGAAAGAAAAAGAGATAATTTGCTGTAGGTTCTTACCTCTAGATACTGTTTTAAAGAACTCCTCTGATCAGGTTAGGCCCACCCAGGATAATCTCCCTTTTGATTAACTTAGTCAACTGCTGAGAGATTTTTTTAATCGTTTATTTGTCAATGCCTGTTTTATATTTTTTAAAAATTATATATATTTATTAATTTCAGAGAGGAAGAGAGAGAGAGAGAGAGAGAGAGAGAGAGAGAGAGAGAGAGAGAGAGAGAAAGAGAAACATCAGTGATGAGAGAGAATCATTGATTGGCTGCCTCCTGCATGCCCGGGGTTAGAGCCTAAATTCCAGCATGTGCCCTGATCAGGAATTGAACAGTGATCTCTGGGTTCATAGGTCAACGCTCAACCACTGAGCCATACCCAGCCAGGTGAGATTTTAATTACATCTGCAAAATCTCCTCACCATTGCCATATTATATTAGTAGCAAATAATAGATTCCAGGCCCACTCAAAGAGAGGATATTACATGAGAGTGTGGTTTATCAGATGTCATCAAAGGATAAGCCCTCCATATCTCATATCTCATCAATTGTCCAAGATGCACAGGGTCTCCAAAATCTCATCTTCAACACCACTCTATCTTTTTAAGCAAACATTGTGGTTAAAGGAACAGGAAGATGTGTCTTTCATAAGAGACTGCATTACTTTATTGCTTAGCAAAGTCATTTGTGAGTTTATTTAAATGGGTTCATGTGGATAATAAACAAGAAATGGGAAGGAATTAATTAGAATATATTTATAATTATACACCTCGCTCAAGCCTATTAGTTGCACTCTCTATTTTCTAAAATTGCTTTTATTTTATGAATGCCTTAGACTTTAAAGATTTGATAAGGTTTAATATTAGCCTTCTCTCAAGCCTTTAGCACATGATAAATCAATTTCAAAGAGGGGTAATTTTTTGTGTAATTAAGAAATTATAGTTTAAAACATTGTGCCCTAAACATGAAAGACTTCTAGTTTGTTTTTGTAAAAGTCTCCATTTTAAAAGACTTAATATATGGGAACTTGAAACTAGGTAAAGAGATTCGGGGGCATTTCTCTTCTAATACATGTGAGAAGAGATAGTTAGGGGAGGGCAGTCCACTTTTCTGTAAAACTGAGACAAACCCAAACATCAATTATGCTCTTGGTAATCAACTTCTCAAGATTATTCTGCATCCAGAAAGTGAACTGTACCTCCTTTTGGTGCTCTTCCTTCAGTCACAAAATGCGAAGGGCATAACTTAGAGAATCAGGACATGGTGCAGAAAAGCATAATATCCTCCATTTAATGGTCTATGAGAGTCAGAGTTCCCATTCCAGAAATAAATCCTGAGGAGAAGGAGTTTGGAAGACTAGAGTAGGTAGAGAGTGCTAGAAGAGGAGTTTAGCTTACCTATGCTAGTTGATATTTATGCCTCTTATTTTTTTTAAAAATCTATTTTATTTTTCCCCTTCTACTTCACTGAAACTTCTCCTACTGCCTTATGAGTGGGAACTTGTAACTCCTGGAGACAGCTGTTCTGCCTTTTCTATTGAACAAGAAATTTTATCTGGGTACATGACTTTCCAGTGTTCATTTCCCAGCTTCCCTTATAGCCAGGCGTGACCATGTGACTAAGATCTGGCCAAAGAAATGTGAGTAGAAGGGATGTGGGCAAATTTCAGGTGATGTCCTTAAGGGAAAGGCACATACCCTCCCTTTTTCTTTTTTTCCTTTTCTACTGGCTGAATGTGAATGTGAAGATGGAAGTGGGATCAGCCATTCTGGGTCATGTGATGAAAACCATGTATTAAGGATGCCTTGGCTTTTATGGGAAGATAAAGAGGGAACTAGTTCTGATTTTCATGGATGAATAAACTAAATTATAGAAAAAGAGGAACTTTTACAGAACTGATGTCCATAGCTGGCATTCTAGGTGTGCCTGTTTTCTGGGTATTTCATTGCGGATTTCCAGTCCATGGTAGAAGCTTGTCCATAGACATGAGGGGGCAACCCACAGAACTTATGTGAGATGAGAGTTTGAAATAGACATAACTTCTGAACCACTTTTTCCTCCCTGTCCTCTGCACAGTGGCATACCAACTTGTCTCCATCACTTTCCCTCCTTCCCTTTCCACCAAAGCCTTACCCATCTTTTCTCATTACTGGCTTTCACACCCATCTGCTGCCCCTCACCATTTTAGATTCCCACAGCTCTACTTGGGAAGAGATACTGAAGCATCTGTGTGCCAGCGTTTGTTCCTGCATTTCCTTACCATGACTAATGGGGAGCACCTGTCCTGTGGATTCCCTCTTGCACTCTTACGATTGGATTTATCACTGCAGTAGTTTAACCATAACTAGAAAAATGTAGCTCTCTAAAGTCCCTATAATATGGTGGTTCCTAATATGGTTTAAGTTATTCCTAGGGTCATAAATAACATAGACGGCATTATTATGGACCAATACCCTGAAAAGAAAAGGCACCAAGATCATAAATAACAGACACAATAGAGGCTTGAGGAGACTCATGGAAATGCTTTGGTTCCTGATGGGGGACAGGGGAGTGGGTGGCTCCTAGGAAGGCTTGGGATTTCAGGGCTCAGTCTTGGAGGAAAATGTCATTGTGTCTATGACAATCTTTCTAATTCAGCTAACCTAACTATGCAGTCGAGGGGTCTTACCTGGTCAGAGGCCAAGGTCTGCATGATTTCTCTCCCTCGGAAGGAGGGGAAGAGGATCAATCTGTTTGTGCATTTTTCTTGTCCTGTATATGCCTTCCCCCTCCCGCCCCTCGCCCCCGGTTATTACCAGGAAAGGAATGAAGGGAGAAGCAAGTTCATGTTGCATGAGTGACCTCAGTCCCTGTAAGCACCAAAAGCTGCATTTTGTGATCACATATCTTTCCATCTATTCCATCCTGTGTTAGTCATCCTGTTGTGAGTAGCTGCCATTTTTACTGGATTAAGCCTATCAGATTATGCTCCAAAGATGAAGAAAATGGTACCACTGCAACAAAAAAAACTGTTTCCACTTTATCTCAAAGGCCTCTCATTCTCTTTGCTTTGAGGAAAAGAGAAAGAGAAAGGGATACAGTGTATGTGCTGTGCCCTTCATTTGGACTTTTATCTTAACCTGGGAATACCTGGTCTTCTGTTTCTTTCCTTCTCATGTAACTTTTCATTGATTTTCTTTAAATCAAACAAGCCACCATCACAGACTCTTACAAAAGAAAGTCGGCCATGAAGGAGCCCTGGGCTTGGAATAGAAGCCAATCTAATTTTAGTTGCTGGTAAGCCTCTTTAAGCGGCAGTGGTCAGAAGTTCATCTGGGCATGTGCTGTCAGGACCCAGCTGCAGCCCACCACTGTCACAGGACCCCTGGGTGGGGCAGGGGGAAGGGGAGTCCTCACTGGCGGCAGTTTCTGCCATAATTTCCTGATGAGGAGGCTTGTCTGCTTCTAGTAGGTCTTTCATTTTTTGCCTTTTAAAAATTAAAATTATTTTTGATTTATGGATTAATCTCATGCTGATATCATGGGGGTGGGGTGCTGTGACTCCTGATAAGTGGTGGGACCCCGAGCTCCTGCTTTTCTTCATATGATGTTTGAATCTTTGCCTTTGGCTGAAGTCAGGGGCTTGGGCCTGTTGTGAGCCGTCAGGAGAATTCCCAGGATGTATCTGCAGGATCCCCAAACTTCACAGACCACCCCTTTAAATCTTATTATAAGGATAGTGATTCACTTTTTAAAAAGGCATTGTTTGATTTGTTCATACTAATAAGTTCCAAAGTTCTTATAGGATTTTTTAAAAAGAAAGAAGCAGTGTGAAAAATTACTCACACATTACGCTCTGTCTTGAAAAATAGACCAAGCCCTATCTACTTATTGATATAATTAAAACTGGATTAGTAGGATGGATTATAGAGTTACTGAAACCATTAGAGAGTTTGAGCTCAGAATTTTCTTGCCCTTTTTTCTTTTTCTCTACTCCCTTTTCTCCAGTTCAGATTTATATATGTCATTATATCCAACTGAAACAGGCCAAGGTCTTATACACAGGCAAGACTTTTGTTTGGCAAAAGGGAGAAATCTTAGGAAATAACATCGGAAATTTTAGAAGAAAGAGACCTCAGAGATTAATCAGGCAGAATAAATGAGTGATTGAGTGAGTTAAATGGTCTGGATTCAGACCATGACTTTGGTAGCTGTTTCAATGTGGAAGAATTCATAACTTTGCCACACACTGCACCTCTGAAATGCAGCAACCTCACATGTAACATGGGGATGGTAAATAGCATCTCTTTTGTAAGGGTGTTTTGGAAATTAAACAAAATTGTGTATGTAAAGTGTTCACATAGTAAACAGGCAATAAAAGTTATCAGTGTCATCATCATCAGTCACCATCATCAAGTCTAAGCTCCTGGATTTTTTGGGGGAGTGTACCAAATTTGCCCAGGAGCTCAGAGCTACAAGCAGAAATGACCCCAAGGGAACCTTTTCTTAAGTAAATGACATCTATTGTATAATTTTTAGAAACTCTGAATAATCTCTTCTCACGTTTTGCTTCCCGATGTCAAATTTGCCTGTTCCTTCAACGGAAACAGAATACATGTAGAAAAGCCTACTCTGAAATCAGGTTCACAAAGCCAAAGTTGATCAAAAGTAAAAGTCTTGTGAAAGCACAAAAGTCAGATCAAGGAAACATTTTCTTGTCTAATATAACACTCTGTCTTATTACCAACAAGATTCTGGTGCACAGGGGAATGTGTGGCACCTGGTTTGGCAAGATCTGCCAAAGGATGAGGGTAAGACGGAGAGGCAGGTATATGTTGCAATTCTCAGGGGTTTCAGAGAGAGAGAGATGTCTATTGAGTAGCAATGGTGTGTGACTACTGGGACACAAAACGTGCAAACCTCTCTCTACCAAGGGTGAAGAACTTAATTTTAGCACTGGATTCTTTTGCCTCCTTCACTCCCCTTTGCCATTAAAATGAAAAAATGGTTTGGGGTTGGTACCATATTTGAATAAAACTACAATACATCCAGAGGGGAGAGTCTATAAACAATAAGATAGTAGATTATGCTCTGGAAATTTTTGAATGGAAACAATTGAATGAGTTGAATTGAATTGATGTGGATCCTGTAACTGATCAATATACCCTATACATCAGTGTTTTGAAGTACCTTCTGTGTGCCTTGCTGTATGCAGATCACATGTGATAATGAGTTTTCAAGGAGTTTACAGTGTGTTGGAAAAGACAAAATACATGAAACATTTGGGGGACACACAATTGATTCTTGTTATTTGTGGTAGTTATCTATATATATATAAAACCTTAATATGCAAATAGACTGAACGGCAGAAAAACCGAAAAACTGAACAACTGGTCGCTATGACATGCGCTGACCACCAGGGGGCGCGTGAAAAACATGGTGGTCTTCGGCAGCAGGCGGCAGAGCGCGGAACATGGTGGGCATTGTCCACGGCCGGATGATGGAGCAGGTAAGCGAAAGTGCCAGACCAAGGTGGGATGCCAGTCGCTGTCACTGGGGCGAGCCTCTCATGGTTACTGAAAATTCTTTGCTTCTGCATACCGTGGTCCTGCTGGGCGCTCACACCTGCTGCTGGTACCAGCCCAGCTCGCACCCGCTGCTGGTGCAGGAGCCACCACTTGCACCCACTGCTGGCACCGAGTGCTGGCCCCAATCACTTGGCACCGTCAGTGGGTGCAATCGGCGGCTGCCAGCCCCAATCGCCCCTCAGGGCTTCTCCAACTCCCCCTGCTCCTGAGGGGCTATCGGGGCTGGCAGCCGCCTCTTGCACCTACTGCCAGCACTGGAACCATCGCTTGCACCTGCTGCCGGTGCCGGCCGCAATTGCTCGACACCGTCAGTGGGTGCGATCGTCGGCTGCCGGCCCTGATCAATCCTGAGGGCTTCTCCACCTCCCCCTGCTCCTGTGGGGCAATAGGGGCAGCTGCTGCCATTCGCATCTGCTACTGGCGCCAGCCCAAATCACTCCACACTGTCAGCAGGTGCAAGTGGGGCCAGTGCCATCAGCATGTGGGAGTGGCGGTGGTGGGAGCGGAGCTGCCGGCAGACAGGGGATGGGGGGGGGGTGGCGGCAGGAGGGGCCAGGCAGGGGCACGGAGGATGGGCTGAGACCTGCCCCCTGTGCTCACCACAGCCTCATGGCCCACAGTTCCTTTCAAGGTGCACAAATTCGTGCACTGGGCCCCTCGTGTCCTATTAAGTCCCTGAAAACATTGAATTAATGAAAACTGAACTATTACTTCTTGGGAAATACAGATGAGTCAGATAAAAGATTTTCAGAATAGCGGGTCCCAAGAAAATATGCAGAGATTGGGATGATTTTGTGTTGATGGGGATGTGAGGAGACTGTCCGATGGCTCAAAGGATGTCTGTATCACAGAGTAATGGGAGATGAGCTTGGAATGGAGTTGTGGACATATATTATTTTTGCCGGCCCAGAACCTATTCCCCCTTGTTTTGGTATCACCTCAATCTTCCTTTAGGAAATAGTTCCTCCTACTCAATCTACAGAATTTGCCTGGGGCCAATACTTTACCCAGCTTCATGTGGACTGTGACCCAGGCTTGGCCAATCAGGATGTTTTGTTGCTTTGAGCAATTGTGATTATAATAAGGAGTTGGCACATGACCCAGAGTTAGCCAATGAGAGTCATCTCTGAAAGTGTTTTCCTGCCAAGATTCATAGTTGCAAAAAGACAAATCTTGGAGCTATTGGGAACCACCATGAAGAGTCATCCTGTCTGAGAATAAAACCAACACATGGTAAAAAGAGGGAGAGAAAGAAAAACAGAAAGAAGATGAAAGTGGATGTCGTTTTTTAAAAGAACCTGGATCCACTTATGCCTGAATGAAATTTAGACTTTTGATTGCATGAGCCAATCCATTTGAATGCATTTTTATTTCCTCAGATATTTTGAGTTACAGCCAAAAGACCAGTGTAGTAAATAGGTGTCCAAGTGACGAGGTTTTGAGTGAAGAACAGATATCCTCTAAAAGGAGAGTAAATAAATAAGGAAGTGGTTACAAACCACAGAAACTCACATGGAATCCAAGCACAAGAAGCTTAACTGGGCCTCAGGAAAGCTGGACTTGGAAGTTGAAAACTCAGGAATTAGGATAATTGTCCTTTGTATCAAGGGCTGCATGGCTTTGCTCATCAAACTTTCTCTATGGATCCTCGCTCCATCCTCCTTTCTCTCTTTCTCTGCTTACAGATTTTGCTCATGACTGAGCATAGTGACCTTGACTTTTAACATTTTTCCCAGTGTCTTAACCAGCCCAGTTTATCAGAATCCTAGTTCGATTCGAAAACCTTGAGAGAGGAACCTTATTGGCCTGGTTCATCTTTTCTTATAAGACCAGCCTCTAGATTCTTTCCTCAGATTAGGACCCTTCCCAGGTACAAGTGCTGTAGAGCATCAGAGGTAATGATTGTGTGGATACAGTAATGGACCTTTCTGATACTCATGAGGCTAGATCTGAAAAAGTTTTCGGAGTCAGATGGGCCATTTAGACTCGAGGTTGTGGCAGTAGGAAGCCAGAGAGCTCAGAAGATAGCTCAATTTTTACCTTTCTCTCAGGACTCCTAACTTCCTATTTTTGAACATGAGACAATGGGGCTACAAAAATATACATGTACATTAAAAATTTATTTTATTTAAAAAACATTTTCAGTATATTTGTACATAGATATTTAAAAAATTAAATGTATGCATATATACATATACTTGTCTGTGTATAATATATATGATATGCATTTAATAATTATATATAAACACCCACCTACACTGTGCCTATGTCTTTCCTCATATTTCACCCCTTTGATTTGTTTGTTTTTCTTTTCTAAATTCCTATTGAGGCATCACATGTATATATACACATTATTTTGCAATTTTGCAGGTTCAAGGGCAGATGTTTTGAAAGCTGATACAAAATGTTATCAATTTATTGAGAGTATTTGTATGTGTTTTTAAAAATCAGAATGGATTTATGATACTTACTTAAAACCCTTCAATGGTTTTCCATTATAGGTTGCTTTTTCTATTCATGGCTCTCTAATCTAGTGTATAACTATATATTGACATTATTTATTTAAAACATTGTACTCAATGCCAGGTACAGTATGGGCATACAGTACTTGTTCAATAAACATTTGTTGGATGCAAGACTGAGTGCCTTTGTGCCTAAGGATTCAAGGACTTCCTTGCAATAGCTCTTGAATTTGTCCCAGAGATCCTCTGTCCACAAATTTTGGAAAATGGTTTTGAGGTATTCTCAGCTTCTGTGAACCCAGGTCTGTTTATTATCCATAACAGAGTCTCTATGCTTCAATTAGATGAATGCAAAACGTTGTCTTTCTATTGAGTTTTCTAACGGATGTGACTATAGATATTTCTCAGAAGAACGCCCCAGCCAGTAGACCTCTAGGCCCTATGTTGGATTTTTACACTCTGTAGATGGTTATCATAGGTCCCCTAGGTTGTTATTTAGTCAAATTATGTTCATTTTATCGCCTATGCCTTTCCTCATATTTCACCCCCTTTGATTTGTTTTTCCTTTCTTTACTAAATTCCCATTGAGGCATCACATTACCCCTAATTGCCTGCAGTGTTCCAAGTCTGGGCTCATTGTTGATCACAGACACAGACTCTCAGCTGTGGGTTGGAATCCCCCTGTGAGCAGGGCTAAAAATTTTACTAGCTCAGAGAATTGCTGAACTACAGTACTTGCCTAACCTCCTGATGGCTCTTTACCACTAACTCACTATTTTGTTGTTTGCCTATTACTGCCATCCAGGAATCCCCTTAGAATTAAATTCCATCTTTAAGTTTATTCATCCCCAGATAGATCATCTGCATTTTCAACCAGTGCCTCATTGTGTTACTTTTGACATCTATTACTAAGATTCATGTATAGCTTCGTATTGTGTGCCAGTCTTCAACTGCTGTTGGAAACCCCTCCCAATTCAGTGTCATCTGCAAAGGTGATTATCATGATAATAGCAATAAGATCTTTCCCACTCTTTCTTGATTCTAAATAAAGTTGATAGAGTAAAGCTCTGTATTTTTTGCAGATGGTACACTCCGGACTTCCTTTCACAGCTCTGTCAATTTCCACTCATTTCTGGGCTTGTTTGGGGGTCTGTTTTTACTTCTTGTGACAATGCTGAAGAATCCACCAGACTTCTCTTTATAAAAGGGATCTTAAAATGCAATCTGCCAAACCTAGGGGAAGCTGATTTCGTTCAGCCTTGGTTTCTTTCTCCTTGTTGGGTCCCTTCTTCTCCAGTTCCATCTCAGAGGTAAGGAACATCCCCTGACTCCCCATCCCCCCAAAGAAAATTGTAGATTGCCAATTGAATGGGTGAATGAATTAATAAATGAATAAAAAGTGAATGAATGAGGTTTTCAGGCACTAAGCTGTTAACTGCCCTGAGGTTAGTAGATGTGGCTTGGGAAGCCAAGGAGACTTCCTGTTGGCTTGATGTAAGTTGCAGTGTTCTTTGGGCAATCAACTTTATTTCTGTGTCAGGCTGCCCTTTAAGTAGGAAGCTTCTGCTGTCTTCAAGACCAAACCTCGCATTTCTGCTTTTAACTCAGCCCTTGCGTTTATCTACTGTGTGAAAAGTCAAACATTACATCATGTAATGCTTTCCAGTGCATGTGGCATTGCTGTCCTGCCTTAGGATCCTTATTTCTTCCCTGGAACCCTCCCACATAGTCACACATAGTGTAACACTAAGAAGGGTTACCACATGCATTTTAACTGTGTTAGTAAGACTTTATTTTTCACTGGTTGGTTGTTGTTATGTTATTCTATATACTTTTGAGTGTTTTAAATATTTCATAATAACTTACAAAAATAAAAATAAAAGACATGGACTTTACCTGCACAATAAATAGCTATAACAAATTATGAGAAAGTACTACAGATGAGGTATGTCTGCAATACTGTGGCTCCAGAGATTAGTTGGAGGTAGTGGTAGTATTATCTGAGGTGGTGGGAAGGGAGTGATATAAACAGAAAAAGCTCAGAAATTATCCTTAGGATGAGGCTTGAAGGATGAATAGGGTTCACTAGGCAAACAAAGCCATAAGGATATTTTAGGAAAAGGGGATAGACAGGTAAAAACACACAGTGCATCTGGAAAGCAGTAAGTGGTCCAATATGGCCAGAATGAGCGTATTTGGGATTTGAGCTAGCAATTAGTCAGGAAAGGAGGGTTTGGGAGAGTTTATGTTTGCCATTCATGGCAGGCAAAGACATTTGCATTTCATTCTGTAGGCCCCAAGGCTTTTAAACAGGGGGGTGATGGGATTAGATTTGCATGTTAGAAAAACTAGAATGTGAGGTGAGCCTGGAGGCAGGAGTGGCTGGTCTTGAAGGATGTTGGGAAGAACATACTAAGCAGAGGGAACTGCATGTGCATCCATATAAAAGAGGGGAATAACATGAATTTATATGAAAGTAATATAGTATAAGTATTTTTCATTAAGTTCTTATGCACAATCAAATTTTAAAACTTTCAAGATAGCCTTTGAATTCACAGCCACTACAATGAATCTCGCACATTTTTGTTATAGGATACAGTATTTGTGGGACTACTTTGCTTTGTCATATTTGCCCTTGGTTTAAAACCACTGGCTGTTATTACCCATCATTAAAACACTTCAAATAGGTAACTACAACAGTAATAGCCTAAAATATAAACAAACAAACACACATTTTAAGCGTGACAATGCATCCTTGAGTTTGGAAAGGTATCTTGAAAGCCAGACTAGGAAATCTAAACTTTGTTTATGTGGTCTTGAGAAGCTATTTCAGGTTTTTGAGAAAGGATCCCCTGCATGAACAGTAGCTTAGGAAGATTTAAATTTATGGTTGATTGAAGCGATCAGAGAATAGACCCAGAGAGACCTGTTTCATTATGGTTGGCATGTGGTTAGCTTCTGTATTTTGGATTTTAACTTAGATAACAAAATTGACAATAGTTTCACCTTAAAAATGTTATTCCTTTGCCCATTGTCACACACATCTATATCTCTTTCTATATAATGTAAAGTGTCTATGAAATTTCCAAATGTCAGGTTTTGGATTTTTCTAAGAAGATTTTGAAACAATGATTCTAAGTGATTCCTGCAACCCAGTTGGTAGAATATTACACCTATACTAGAGGCCCAGTGCATGAATTTGTGCACTGGTGGGGTCTGGCTGACCTGCCCAATCGGGGCTGATAGGGCTGGGCCGGTTGGGGGGAGGGGCCACAGCGGTTGGCCAGCCGGCCCTGCCCCTGATCAGGGAAGAGGGGACGATTGGGGGCGGAGCTGGCTGGGGGGAGGGGCCATGGGCAGTTGGCCGGCTGGCCCCGCCCCCTGGTCGAACTCCCTGTTGAACTCCTGGTCAAGGGGACAATTTGCATATTAGCCTTTTATTATATAGGATTTTCCTTCTTACTGCATGTGGTGTTTTTAAGTGTACCTGTGTGGTTGGTGGAAGAGAGTCGATTTTCTTTGGTAATGTTAAATCTAAGATGCCTGTTTACCCTTTAAGTGGAAAAATAAAGTTAGAAATGAGGATATATGTGTGTGTACAGACATCTCTCTATCTCTCTCTATCTCTATCTCTGTCGCTATCTCTACCTGGGGTAGGGTGGCAGCTGGCCTGGAGTGGGGGATTGGCTGGTCTGGAATACATATTTGGCAATAATTAATATAGAATTTTTTTTGTTATTGTTAAATCCATAAGACTGTTAAGATCTAGAGAATTAGTCAGGGTATGCTAAGCGCTGCTACAGAAGCAAACAAATCTTGGATATCTTAGTGGCTCAACATTGTAAGGTTCATATTTCCTTACTCAGAGGCAGATACACATGTCCTGGGCAGTGGCTCTTCTACAATCAAGGATCTCAGGAATCTGAGTTCCTGCCACTGTAGGATTCTGCCAACAGCAGTGCTGAATCTACCCAGATTTACTCATTTGTTTTCTATTTGTCCTTCAATTTTTTGTTGTTGTTGTTGTTTTGTTATATATATATATATATATATATATATATATATATATATATATATGTTTATTGATTTTTTTTATTGATGAAGGTATTACATATGTGTCCTTATCCCCACATTGTCCCAATACAGCCCCGCTCATACCCTCATACCCCTGGTGTCTGTGTGCATTGGTTATGTTTATATGCATGCATACATGCCTTTGGTTATCTCTCCCCCTTACCACCACCCACCCTTACCTTCCTCTGAGGTTTGACAGTCTGATTGATTTTTCTTTGTTTCTGGATCTGTTTTTGTTCATCAGTTTATGTTGTTTATGATATTCCAAAAATGAGTGAGATCATGTAATATTTATCTTTCTCTGACTGACTTATTTTGCTTAGCATAATGCTCTCCAGGTCCATACATGCTGTTGTAAATGGTAGGAGTTCCTTCCTTTTTACAGCAGCATAGTATTCCATTGTGTAGATGTACCACAGTTGTCGAATCTACTCATCTGCTGATGGGCACTTAGGCTGTTTCCAGATCTTAGCTATGGTGAATTGTGCTGCTATGAACATAGGGGTACATATATCCTTTGTGATTGGTATTTCCAGTTTTTTGGGATATGTTCCTAGAAGTGGGATTACTGGGTCAAATGGGAGTTCCATTTTTAGTTTTTTGAGGAAACTGCATACTGTTCTCCACAGTGGCTGCACCAGTCTGCATTCCCACCAGCAGTGCACAAGGGTTTCTTTTTCTCCACATCCTCACCATAACTTGTCATTTGTTGATTTGTTGATGATAGCCATTCTGACAGGTGTGAGATGGTACCTCATTGTCGTTTTGATTTGCATCTATGGGATGATTAGTGACTTTGAGCATGTTTTCATATGTCTCTTGGCCTTCTGTATGTCCTCTTTCGAAAAGTATTTAAGTCCATTGCCCATTTTTTGATTGGGTTGTTTATCTTCCTATTGTTAAGTTGTATGAGTTCCCTGTAAATGTTGGAGATTAAACCCTTATTGTAGATAACATTGGCAAATATGTTCTCCTATTCAGTGGGCTTTCTTTTTGTTTTGTTGATGGTTTCTTTTGCTGTGCAGAAGCTTTTTATTTTGATGTAGTTCCATTTGTTTATTTTCTCTCTAGTTTTCATTGCCCTATGAGCTGTGTTGTGAAGATATTGCTTAGGCATATGTCTGAGATTTTGCTGCCTGTGGATTCCCCTAAGATTTTTATGGTTTCCCATCTTTTAAGTCCTTTATCCATTTTGAGTTTATTCTTGTGTATGGTATAAGTTGGTGGTCTAGTTTCATTTATTTTGCATGTACCTGTCCAAATTTCCCAACACCATTTATTGAAGAGACTGTCTTGACGCCATTGTATGCTCTTGCCTCCTTTGTGAAATATTAATTGAGCATAGTTGTTTGGGTCAATTTCTGGGTTCTCTATCCTATTCCATTGGTCTATATGTCTGTTTTTGTGCCAGTACCAGGCAGTTTTGAGAACAGTGGCTTTGTAATACAACTTGATATCTGGTATTGAGATCCCTCCTACTTTATTCTTCTTTCTCAGGATTGCTGCAGCTATTGGGGGTCTTTTTTATTCCAGATGAGTTTTTGGAGAGTTTGTTCTAGGTCTGTGAAATATGCCATTGGTATTTTAACGGGGAGTGCATTGAATCTATAGATTGCTTTGGGTGGCATGAACATTTTAATGATGCTGATTCTACCAATCCATGAACACGGTATGTTCTTCCATCTGTTTATGTCTTCCTCTATCTCTTTTTTCAGGGTCCTGTAGTTTTCCAAGTACAGGTCTCTTACCTCCTTAATTAAGTTTATTCCTAGGTTTCTTAATTTTTTTGGTACAATGGTAAATGGGATTGTTTTTTTAAAATCTCTTTTTCTGTAAGTTTGCTATTGGTGTATAGAAATGCCATAGAAAGATTGTTAAAAATTTTTTAAATTATATTTTAGAATTTATTGAAAGGTAATCTAGAACCAAACCTTTGTTTTAAAAAGTATGTACTTTGGCAATTAAAAGAAAAAGCTGGTTTCTTAATAGTAGATAAGTCTAGAACCTGGTTAATCGGATATATGATGGACTTTGGTCTCTTTTATTTTCCAGAAATTATCTTTTTGGGGCATTTGTTATCTTGCCTAGGGAATGATTCATAATTCTGCATAATTTGGTAAATTAACTTTGGTCTTGGGAGCCCAAACAGAATCCTGCCACTATCTAGATAACTGCCCCTCCATTGCCTTTATATTTATAGAAAATTGACACTTAATATAGGAAAAAATCTCTTCAGTGAAACCCGACTCAGCATAAGGACATACATCTCATGGGATTGGAAATAAGCCATGTGCTCTCTGGAGGAACTTCTCTAATCCATTGGCCCTAAAAGATAGCTGTATTTAATATTCTGTCAAGAGACTACAAAGATACTGTATTTATATATTATACCTGAGAATGGTTTAAAACTACGTGCTGTCCAGCCTGCTTTTCTTCTATACATAAGAGATTTATACCAAATATCATAAATTAGAGACAAAGGAACTCTGAAGTTTTTTTTCCTCTTTTTTTCTGCCTACCTTTCCCTGTTCAGTACTAGAATAATTTATTAATCTGACAAATCCTCCCCTAGATAATGGTAAGAGTAACATAGTATTCAGCTGAGTTACTCTGGGCCACTAAAGTTTATTAGACTGTGGAGCAACAGCAGCAGGATTGACAGAATAATCAAATGACATGCTTGATTTGGGCTCTCCCTGTCTCTCTTCCCACCCAAACTGCCATTTCTTCCTCCCTCCCTTCCTTCTACCTGTACTTAAGGAAAACTAAGTGGAGGGAATTTGAAATGGATAGTTGGCAGGGGTAAAGTCCCAATTTCCACTAGCAGCACTCATTTAGAAAGTATGAGAAGTCTGTGCCAAAAGTTTAAATGAAAACAAGGAACATTGTCATAAACATGTTTCCACTAAATTTTTGGTTTGAATCTGAGTAACCTAAGAGGCAGGAAGAGAGGCCTCTAGGTACTGCCTCATCTTAAGCCAATCATGAATTGTTGGGACACCAGAGACATCAGTAAAGGACATCAATAACTTGAGTTAAACCAACATTGATGGATCAGAGTTGGCAAGAAGACAGAAATGGAGGCACTGGAAACAAACTCTACTGTGCTTTGAAAACTGTGGGCTCCTTGGGGGTGTGTTCATTGTAAAAGCAAAGCTTTTAAGAAGTCCTAATCCAGCACTTCAAAATGGCAGCCAGAGGGTGAATCTAGCTGTACGTTCCCTTGGTTTGGACCACACTGTTTTATCAAGTTGAATTTTAATGCTTTCAGGGGAGATTTTCATAGTGCAGCCCACCACAGGGCGTCACCTCTTCCTATAACCTTCTACCTCTTTCACACATATGTACCTTAACTCCTAGCCCATGAAGGCCTTTGTGTTTGAACCATAAATCCACCCCCTGCTTATAATAGGACCATGGAGTTACTCCCAATTGAAAAGACTTAAACTAGCCTCCTCATTCTTTGATCATAAGAGGATGAAATTCAGTGAAAATTGGTAAATGTCACCATTGTCCAGAAGACACTGAAGAAATGAACATATTAGAAGAAAACCACCAGGACCGACACCCAGTGCGGAAACCCTCAGCTTTTTCAGGACAGTGAGAGAGAAAGATCTCTTAAATATCAAGAAACATACTTTATACCCAGAGTGGTCTATGATGAATGGGGTAATAATATTCCACCCTGCCTGTAAAGAAAAGTGTTATGGACATTATTGCTTTTTTTGGACACTGGAGCAACTGTATCACTCATTTCTGAGAGGTTGTCAAAAAAAATTGAAGGGTTTAAATATATGACCTTTTACAGGAATTACTTCAACAATAGCTTATTCTACACAGTCCACTGAAGTTGCGGTTGCAACCATGAATTTCCTCATATGAAATGCAAATTATGGGCTAATTGCAAAATTTAATCCAATCTGTTTAAGGCAGTCCTCGAGAAATGGGATTCCTGCAGCACTCTTTTACGGGTCAATGCCAAATAATCTGTCACAAAGAAGAAATAACCGAAGGAAACTGAAAAAAAAGAGAAAAGAAATAGTAACATTTGAAATACAAAAGTTGTCAGAAATATAGGCTGATCTTGAAGCAAATGTGTTTTGTGCTGTGAATCAAGGTGGTAATGAGACAAGGGAGCTATCCAGATTGATGCTGTAAAAAACAGGGCAGTATAGATGCCAACCAGATATGCATAATAAAGCAAAGTAAGGAAAATGAATGTACTTTCGTTCTTTGGTTAGTCACTCTCATATGAGACATCAGAGTATTATATCTGTCTAGACCCAGGCACACAATCTAGCCTGAACAAGAACATTTCAGAAATACCAGGGTGAGATAGCAGAGAATGTTTACTGAAATAGATAATTGAAAGCTCCACTTCCAGCCTGTCAGTTTTGCCAACTGAATAATTGCATCTGAAACCCTGAGTAAACTCCATCTATAGATGAGTTGTTCGAATTAAGTGGTGTCACCTGTAGTCATTGGCAACTCCTGGATCTTCTCTGTCAAGCACCATATGTGCACACCCGAGATGTATCCAAAGGCTATGGGGCAAACATCTTTAGATAATGAGTGCAAATTAATAACTACTTTTGCACGTCACAAGAGATCATGCCATTCTAATGTTATGCCCTTTGGGTGAACAAATAGGACACAAATCTTTTAGATACTAATGAGTAGTGTCTTGCAAGGATTAATTTGCCCAACTTTTGGTTGAATTGACATTGCATGCAACATGGCTTGATTTGGGGTGTGTGTGTGTGTGTGTGTGTGTGTGTGTGTGTGTGTGTTGGCTTGTGGAACTAAGAAAAAAATGAGTTCTAACTTTGAGATTTAAGACTAATTTAATAGTGATGTCATTCTGGATTCTCACAGTTTCTCACAGGATTATTGTATGTAGTTGTGCAGGCTGTACCCTCATTCATACACAGTGTAGTCTGTATGAATGGCACCCCCTAGAGTTGTGTGTGTGTGCAACAATTGCAACTGTTTGCAGTGGCCCCAATAGCTTTTCATGACTGCCCATCATTTATTTCTGGATAACAGGGTATAATCAAAATGGTGAGCATAATACTTCGTTGGAATAACAAGAATGTGGTTATCCACAAGGATTTATAGTCACTCTTATTAGGAATACAATGGCACTTGTCTTTGTGTTTTGTGAGTTATGTGTGTATGTGTGTGCTTTCTAATAAAAAAATCAGATAAAATGTTTCAGCTATCAGACTTTCATGTATTAAAAGTATAGATAATTGCCAGTATCGGTTAGGGAACAGGGAAATAGGCCTCCTTTTAAATGCTTAATTGGTAGCCTAAATGAATGGAGCCTTTTTATTTTAGGGAAATTTGGAAATGGGTGTTACATAAAAAAAATGTGTGTTTCCTTTGACTACTGCATCCCTTTAGGACTCTAATGCAAATGCTTTCGCAAGAGTGCATTATACTTGTAAGTATTATCTATTGTAGTTTGTAATGACAGAGACAGACATTCCGACAGTTAGACACTCCCAAAGTAAGAGTTTGATTAAATCAGCTGTGGACTGTCTGTCTTTGCAGTGGATTGCTATGAAATGGTCAGAGTGCAGCATATTGCCTGTACAGTGTATGGTATTTGCAAGCATATAAGAGCTGACCTAAAAGAGACTCAAGATATACCATTAAATAGAAGAAGCTAGTTACATAAAAATTAAGTAAATAAAATGACCTTCGTATATGTATGGAAACAATTCTGTATGAATAGACACTGAATCGTTACCTGTGATTATCTCTGGAGGATGGGATTATAAAGGACCCTCATTTCCTATGACATATATTTCTGAATTAAAGAAAAAAACAATGACGAAAGAGGGATGGTATTTAAAAATTTGTAATTATGAAAAAAAATCCTGTGAGCTTCCTGGATGGGAGTGCATTTGGGGTTTTATTTATTTAGTCATATTCACCATCAAGATGTCTCATGATAATGTATATCTCATAGATAGGGAGAGACTGGGTGCTAGACCAGCTCAGACCTAATTCCTGGCTCTGCAGAAAGAAAGGAACCTGACTCTTCCCCAATAATGTGACCATAATAAAAGGCTAATATGCAAATCAACTGAACAGTGGAACAACTGGTCGCTATGATGCACACTGACCACTAGGGGGCAGATGCTCAACGCAGCAGCTGCCCCCTGGTGGTCAGTGTGCTCCCATAGGGGGAGTGCCGCTCAACCAGAAGCCAGGCTCATGGCTGGCGAGTGCTGCAGCAGTGGCAGGAGCCTCTCCCACCTCTGTGGCAGTCGGACATCCCCTGAGAGCTTCCAGACTGCAAGAGGGCGCAGGCTGGGCTGAGGGACACCCCCCCCCCCCCAGTGCATGAATTTCGTGCACCGGGCCTCTAGTGTGACCTTAATCTCTTACAGCGGCTACTTGCTCTATATGTTTAAACCCAAATTATGACAGGTACTGCTATATACTATATTCCCTAAGACTGACATTTTAAAGAAATAGTCACAAACCTGGTGAACTACATCCACTCCCACCCTTCCAAGAAATTTGTGTGTCATCATTTCATACATAATTTAGGGGCTATCTTCCCTTGTAGATAGATTCCACTAACCCTATTTTTCTTGCTATTTACTATTGGTGAACTGGAGAAACTATGTTGGCAAGTATTATACGTTGTGTCCATATGCACATTTAAAAGTGGTTGTAACTTCAATGAGAATGTGATACTTGGAAGGTAGCTTTCTTCTTCAAAAATTTGAATAATGAAACATCATTCCAGGTGGATATGTTGAATTTTTAAGTGGCCTATGGATTGATGATCACAATATTGGTGATACGCACCTGCTAAATGGGGACCCACTTAATCTTAGCATTTGGAATTGCTGGGTGTCTCCTGGTTTGTATTCATTTTGGGGCACTGTGCCCCCAAATGAATGAGTTTTCCCCTTTTGGCTTTGTTGCTAGAGAGCCTCAGAACCAAATCAATGGTCCAATTTAGAACAAATACATAAATCTTGGGGCCTTTTTGCATTCATCTATTTCTGGGTCCAGTTTATTCCTCTTGAGTTTTTCTTTCTCCCCCTTCCCTCCCAATTTCTCACTTAGGTTGCCTTGCATAATGATGTATCATCGCAAAGCAGGTGTAATTCTTAAGGACAGGGAAGGATATAAGTAAATATAGAGATAAGGAAATACGTGCCTGGAAAGGATGGCATTTTGTCTCTCACTTGATGAGGGTCAGGAGTTACGTTTCTCCTGTGTAGCCTGGCGTGTCTAGGGCTATTGTAAGAAACAAGGCTGCCCGCTGCCCAAAGCTGCGTGGTGTTGGCTGTGGTACAGTTGGGAATAACTGGACAGTTTCTTCCACCTATTCCATCCACGTCATAGATATGCACAGAGCACGAAAGGAGGAAGCTGTGGAGACTCTGTCTACCTATAAGAGAACTTATAGATCTGCTGGGGCACGGAGTTCTCAGGATTCTGAAACTCAAGTCCTAGTGTTTCCTTAAATGCCACTCTGGCAAGAATAACATCCCAGTTGGACTTTAAAGGTGGATATTTTCATGAATTTGGCATTTCTGCCTGTGGTCACTTCTGAAATTACCTGATGAGAAAATGGCTCTTGCTCCTTCACACCCTACCTACAAGAGAATTTCAGAAACCAGTACAATGGAAACCCTTTATAATTTCTTACTTAAAAAATTGATTCAAAATTCTAATTATGGTCATCATCTGCCATGGCCAAGATAAGGCAAACTCAGGCTGTCCTTCCAGGGAAGATGTCTTTCTTCCAGTGATTTGACTTTTCAAACCCCTTGTGTTCCATGGTGACAGACGTGGTTGAAGGCAGGGTTGAGTCTCTCAGTCCAGAGAAGACCAACAGAAATATGCTGCTTAATCTCCAAAATAAAGTAACCTTTAAAGTATTTTGCATTTATATTTTGCTTTTTTGAAGGCATTGAAAGCACAATAAAATGACTACTATGTTATTGTGGACAGCATCTTGCTAAATGAAGTAAATGGCATTTTTTTTTATGATTTGGGAAGTTAAGGCTCAAAGAGAGACATAGAACAATTAGGTAGCAATAGATCTGGGCTAGAATAAAACTCTCCCATCTGCCATTCATAGCTCTGAGCAACAGCCTCCATTCTAAGAGCAGAAGTCCAGTTTTAGGGACATTCATTTTAATAGAGAAAACACAAGGCTTCCCCAGCTTGCCCAGCTAATGTTCAGTCACCTCACTGTTTTTGACGGTAGCTAGGAACACAAAGCAAGCCCTGTGCCCAAAGGAATGTGTAGAGGAATGTTAATTCTAGGAGTGACCATAACTTGATTTTCTTGATTTCCTTGAGTTTAAAGTGTCAGCCACAATATTACATTACCAAGTTATTTGCATTCAAAATATAATACCTGGGGGTTGACATTTAATTAAATTACAAGGAACCGGGCTGGCATGCTGAGTTGACAGTGCCGGCAGTACCTCTGTGCCCTCCCTGAAAGAAGGAACTCCATTGGTCACCAAGCACACCAAGGCCTAGCGCACACAGTTAGCTGGTTGGCACTTAAAAACGCAGAGTGGGAAGTGGGCGTGTGAGAACTCAGGGAGTATCGAGAAGAGCACCGCTTTTCTTCAGACCCGGAGGCTCCAGTCTGGCATTCTCTCCGTGTTCCTTAGGAAGAGAAGTGATGAGTGAGAATCTCTTGGCCTTATTATAGCCACAGGCCAGACGGGGCCAGCAGTGCCTCAGTGAGAAAGGAATCTAGTTCGTAGTCTTCAGAGTCAACGTGGCTCAGGACAACTGGGGGACTGTGGTGCTCTTTCTCTCACGCTCTTGAGAATCCGTTGTAGTCATTAGAGTGACGAGGACACCAAGGGCCTTGCTGATCAGAGCTCCTGCCTTACATGCCCCTGTGTCCCTTTTTATGAGCAGGTGTGAGGACAGGAGCAGCCAAGGTGTATACCCAGAATTCTAGCCATTGTATTGGCAACAGTATCAGTTCTCAACTGGGGGAGATATTTTTTCCCCATCCCAGAGGAGATTTTACAAGGTCTAGGGATATATATATTTTTTAATTAATAGTGGGAGCCCAGCCGGTGTGGCTCACTGGTTGAGTGTCGATCTATGAACCAGGAGGTCACGGTTTGATTCCCGGTTAGGGCACATGCCCGGGTTGCTGGCTCGATCCCCAGTGAAGGACGTGTAAGAGGCAGCTGAACAATGATTCCCTCACATCATTGATGTTTCTACCTCTCTCTCCCTTCTCTGAAATCAATACACATATATTTAAAAGCTTCAGGGATGCTACTCAATAACCTACAATGCATAGGACAGCCCCCCACAACAGAGGATTTTCAAGCTCAAAGAGTCAACAGTGTTGAAGTTGAGAAACCCTATTTTTACAGATGAAATCACAAAATAGTGGATTCAGCTACTGAGTCAGTTATCAAGATAGAAAATAATTTGTAAAATGCACTGCCCCACTGTGTCCATCAGGGTTGAACCAAGAAAGTAGAAACCATTTTGGTTTTCAAAAGGGAGAAGATTCAATTCGGAGATTCAGTTTGCAGGCGTTGGAGAGGCTGGGGAGCAGAGAGAAGAGTGAGGCAAGATTAGCAACAGCAGGAAGCCACTGCCATTCCTGAGAAGGAGGAGGTGATGTTGCTGTTTAGGGATCATGGTCATTTGAACCACAGAAGGCCTCTTTGGATAGGAGGTAGAGCTCCAGGCATGAGGAAGCTTCTGGAGCTAGAACCTGAGGGAAAGAGGGAGGAATACTTTGATTTTCCTTTCCTGCCATCATGGAGTCTCCCATCAGGGCCTCCTAGCAGCTGAGCCTCCGCAGGAAGGCAGCTGACACAGGGACCTGGGAAGCACAGCTGCAGGGAAGAGGGATGAGTAAAATGGCCCAAACTGGCCCACACACCTCCATAATGCACTGGGGACCTTCTGGACCATCAGAGCCATGGACACCATGGCTTCCTTCAGCAGCCGTTCCAGGAGCCAGGCTTTATACTTGGCACTGTTCCACCCTGGGACATCATCTTACACATATGAAAAGAGAGGGCAGACTGATTTTTCTTCTCCTTCAGCATTAGAAGTGGCAAACTTCACATGTTGAGTGGCCTTAGGACATGGTGGAGAGTTCCCTGTCTGTGCAGACAGCAAGGTTCACTGCAAATCCGTGTCTACATGCAGAGCACAAATTGCTAATTTTACTGTGTCTGTGGCAGACTCAACCCTTCATTGTCAGGCTTTGACTTACTTTGGTGGCAGTGATCTTGCTTCTTGCTTCACTCAGATGTATCCTCTCCACGGGCCCTGCCCCTCTTAGCTGGAGTCTGGCTGACAGGAGAAGGTTGTTGGGGAGCGAGGGAACCTGCTGTAATGGGTTTTATTATTTTTTTCTTACAATGACATTTTACGAATCTAGACAAAGCAAATGAAATTAATTTATTTGTTTTCTATTTGAACTGCCCACAGGTCCCCAAACTCACAAGGATAAAAGTGATAGATTTTTAAGTGTCTTTAAAAAAGTTCTATAGATGCTTAATTATTTTCTGCCCCGCTTTTGATTATCTGCACTGATGGAGACAGGGAAGGCACAAATCAATAAAATCCCTTGATGATCCAAAAAAATCCTCCATGTTGCCATTAGTTTTGACCTCCTCCCCCACCAAACCTTTTATCGGAGCTACTAAAAAGTGCCTCTGCACCCCCTGGGCTCTCAATATATTCAACTTGTTGACAGGCTGACTGATAAAATTGTCTGATTTGAGTTTTATCTCTTTTTTCCTTCTCCTGCCCACTCTCTGGGGGAGGTGCTAATGAGCAGCACAAGAACAAAACCACAGGAAAAAGAGACGGCAAAAAAGCCAGGGTAACACACAAATGATTAAATAGCTCCCACATCCCTCAAACTTTACTATATAATGTCAGCTTTGTGGGAATTTTTTTCTTTTTTCCTAAAGTAAATTGAAATAGCTCAAATGGGCCAAGTATATGGGGCCTTTATAGAACCTTGCTTTGAAGCTTTGAATATTTTTTTATGACATTTGTTTTCTGGGGAAAGATTTTTAATTGTTCATCTTTATAAATGTTGTTGATGTTACTCCTCATGCTGGTGAAGTGCCCAGGCATTTTCTTAAAAAACTTCAAGATAACTGAGAATTGGGGTGGTGATGTTCGTCTTAATCCCATTGGGGATGATTGTAAATAAGAAAGAATCTGGGAAAGAGGTTAGATTGGTTTTCTTGTTTTGTTCTGTATTTGCCAAGTTCTTTATTCATTATCCAAAATGGAGTCACAGGTACCACAGAGAAAAACCAGACCATAGCTGGCTGCATACACATCTTAGTGTCCTTGCCACCCTTCCCTGTATCTCCCAAGCTGTATGGATCTGGAAGAACTGGCAATGAATAAAGCACATGTTGATATGAACATGAGATCTCTTAAAAGTCTCACTTAGTATTATTCTTTAGGATCTACAGCAGGGCCCTGATCGGCATTGCTCAGTATTTAGAGCATCATCCCATGAACCAAAGGGGCCCGGGTTCAATTCCAGTCAAAGACACATATATGGGTTGCAGGTTCTCCATCCCGGTTGAGATGCGTGTGGGAGGCAACTGATTGATATGGCTCTCTCACATCAATGTTTCTCTCTCTCTCTCTCTCCCTTCTACTTTCTCTAAAAATCAATGGAAGAAATATCTTCCAGTGAGGATTAACAAAAAAAGAGGGAAAAGAGGAAAAAAATATAAAAAGATCTACAGCACAGGTGGGGAACATCAGCCCCCAGGCCATGTAAGGCCTGCGGAATCATTTGGTTTGACCAAATATAGCAGGCTAATTTTTAAGTTGATAATTTTGTATGGTCCTCTAATGATGTTATAAATATCCAGGTGGCCCTTGGCAGAAAAAAAGATTCCCCACCCTTGGTCTATGGCAGTGGTTCTCAACCTTCTGGCCCTTTAAATACAGTTCCTCATGTTGTGACCCAACCATAAAATTATTTTCGTTGCTACTTCATAACTGTAATATTGCTACTGTTATGAATCGTAATGTAAATATCTGATATGCAGGATGGTCTTAGGCGACCCTTGTGAAAGGGTCGTTCGACTGACAAAGGGGTCGCGACCCACAGGTTGAGAACCCATGGTCTATGGTAACACCCCTGTTTGCACCTATTGCCTGCTAAAGATAACTGTCTTCCCATTGTTCCAGAATGAACCCCTAAATGAGTAGACTGGCTGGTAAAGTGCGCAAAGGTGAAATGAAGTGAAAGGTACCCATAAGGTGGGAAAGTTGAATTGGCATATGATTTGATCCCTGTGAGGGAGCCAGAGACCCCTCCCTTTGGTCTTTATTCTCTATGGAGGAATAGAGTTCCCTCTTTCTGAAAGAGAAAATTCTTTATTTCCTTCACTCATTTTTATTTCAGTTTGCCAGAAATGATTTGAAGGCAATTTCTTAAACATCAAAGTAGCTATGAAATTCTGTGTTTGTATCTGGCAGGTGGCTTATAAAATCAAACTCAGGAACCACCTGGATTTGAAGAATTAGGATGATGTGCCAAGGTTCAATTTGAGAAGCAGACCCATCATGAGTGATGAGAATAAGGGATTTGTTCTAGGGTTTACCAGCCGTTCTCAATCTGTGGGTCGAGACCCCTTTGGCGGTCGAACGACCCTTTCACAGGGGTCTCCTAAGACCATCCTGCATATCAGATATTTACATTACAATTCATAACAGTAGCAACATTACAGTTATGAAGTAGCAACGAAAATAATTTTATGGTTGGGTCACAACATTAGGCACTGTATTTAAAGGGCCAGAAGGTTGATAACCACTGGTTTAGACCTTACACAATTGTGGGAGCTGGTAGATTGACCCATGCAGGTTGTAGCTTCTGAATCTAGTGTTGGAACTGAAGGTACCATTGGTCAGACCAGCAGTTAGTAAGGAAAGCTCCAAATGGACCAGATAAACTAGAAACTCACAAGAATAACTGAATCCATGAACATAAACTGAATTCCCCACGTGTCTCTGACCATTTCCACTCTCAATACCACTAATGACTGGAAAGAGAAAACGGCATCCTTCACCACGGAGCTGTGTGTGTACCTGGCCAAGGACTGAGAAATTGAAGGGGCACATTCAGCAGGAGCTGGAGGAACTGTGGGTTCAAGTGCTGCTGCAAGTCATCGGGGTGAGCCAGCAGATCCCCAACAGTGTATATGAGCTGCTGCGATGCCTGGTGCCCAACCAGATACACTATCCTTAAGAGCATTAAAAAAGAAGGGGGAGTTTGCTACTTCACTTCTGCCTTAAATCTTGCATAAAATGTCACTTACGGGCAATGCTAACTCTTAGCCATGCAGGAAAGGAGATGCTGGGAGCAGCCATACTCTTGCTTAGTTAAGTTGTTACTGTACAAAGCCACATAGTGAGGTGATTCTAAAGAGAATATTTCTGGGCGCACAGATGTATAGTAGAAACCTCACACTTTGGAGAAAGACATCTTTTCAGTTCATCCCAGTAAAAATGTGAATTTATATAATATTTAAAGAAGAACTCCATCAAAATATTTTTTGTACAATTTGAAATATTCTGTGGCATATTTATAGAATTTAAAAATAAAATGTACATCATTTGAGCTCTCGTCGTTTAATATGTTTAAATTTCCTTCATGCTTCTTCTAGTATAAATTTTAATGAACTCTTATGTACAAATTTTGTTTCCACTAACTGGCATTCACTGAATTCTTCAGGCTATAGTTTTTGCACTTGAATACTTGATTAATAGTGTCTAACTGATTTTGAACAAAATGCAACCAAAACTGAAAGGACTTAATTATTTACAAAGTTAATACTACTGTAGAACCTAGGTTAATTTATAAAGTAGCTCTTCAATATTTCAAATTGAAAACCTAATTGATTAAAAAAATCAATGATGAGCAACAAAGAAAGGAAAATCATGTAGTCATGGTAAAAATCTTTTTAAAAGTTATTTTTATATGAGCTTAGTCATAAAATCTTTGCACTTCATTAATTTAATTTTGAGTATATAAGATGTAAAATGTAACATCTATTTCAACTAAAATCTAAAATGAATGAAATTAAGAAAAAGAGTCATTTGATCTAAATGAAAAGTCATGTTTGGTAGAATGATATGCAATTGAACCTCTACAGCTTTGCATATCAAACCATCATTCCTTGGTATAGTCTTCTTAGAATAACTACTAGCTTTTAAAGTAGAGATGATATTTCTTCAGCAGATCCATGTCTTTTGATCCATGTTCTTCTCTTATAGTCAATGATATCACTAAGATCCTTTCATGGTAAATGTCAATATATGTTTTGTGTAGCTTATAAGCTCTCATCAACTTTTTAAAGTAGAAATTCACAAATTAAATTTTCTTTAAACATGGGCTTTTGTTTTGTGCTCATCACTGCCGAAAGAGTTTACTGCAAAATTAAAAAGCATTATCAAATATTAAACTAAATAAATAGTTGTAGGTTCTAACCATACATTAAAGTAGCAAGAGCACAGACTACTCTCTTAGGGTCCATGACAGGACTGCTGTGATTCTCCACAGAAGGTAGCACTCTTTGGAGCATTCTTTTCTCCACAAACAAATGTGGAGATTCTGAGTCAGCCTTCCGTGCCATTCCAATGAGAGTTGATCTTATTTAGTTCGATATTATCAAATTGAGATTTTTCTGAATATTTCTTAGTCTAGAAAGCTGTATATATTTTTTACACTGACCTCATTGGTAGAGATGGTTGTTAAGTTGAAATCGTTTTATTCAGAGTTAGAAAACTTCTAAAATTACAGTTTTTGCTGCAACTGAAAACATTATCAACTCTTGAAAACTCTAAGGTTCACATTTTTAGCCAATCAGCAAGCGCTTGAAACAGAAAAATGATTTTATCCTGCTAGTCTATTTTACAAATTGTTACAAACTATCCTCAGTTCTCTCTAGTGCGTCATCCCCAAAATGTTGTCTTTACCCTTTTTTTAGTCCTCTTATGAAGAAAGGTTCTTCTCTTGCAACTTAAGCCTACATGATTCTTGCTTACAGGAATATGTTTTGGGTTTTAAAAATTTTGTTTGGCTTTATTTTGAACATAATGCCCCATTTGCACTTTCTTATTGTAGCCTGTCACTCGCTATTTCAGAAACTTTCCTTGAGGAGTTTGGAGTAGTTTTTCCCCACTCGGAACATCATTGATTTATGTGTATGAGCTGCTGTAAAGTACAGTGATTGCTTAAAAACACTGTAGTTACTTAAAAAAAGAGATGACTTTGATTGTGTGTTTTTTGTTCCCATCACAATACCACTTTGCAGGTGATTATTAAATTAGAGATTTTCTTTGTTTTTCTAACAAAAAAGCCCCTTTTATGTCAGCACCAATTATGAGTGGTAATTTTTCACATTTTACAAAAGATTTTTCTGTCCTACCTCCACACCCCACCCCCAGATAAAGAAGGGCTTTGACATTCTATGACAGGAAGGATTTTTTTGCATACACAGTGCTTTTGACTTTTCTTTTTAAAAAATCTGTTGACTCTATTGAAATGTGACAGGACAATATTTAACCTGAATAGAGGCATGTTGACTCCTCTTATTAAAAGTGACAGTTAAGGACGTTTCTCTCTTTATTCTTCCTGATACACGCAGACAAGTCTTCACTGCTAACTAGTATACAAAATCAAAAACAAAAAAATAAGCCGCAAAGAGATGACTACCTTATAAACAATATATGAATGACAATCGCAAGTTAAATCTAGCAAAGAAACCTTTTTTTATCCTTTAAGAAAATTAAAGCCCTTTCAAATTAGCTTGATATATGAAGACAGACTGACATCATCAATTTTCAAGTATTCACTCTTCTCCCCTAGCTGCATTTCCTCTCAGAGATATGGAATGTTCCGCCAAGCCCTGGACAGGATCACAGCGACGCCTATGGAGAGAGTCCAGGTCTCATTTGAGTCTCATATAGAAGCTCTGTGTCTTGTTTCTTGAAATTCCTTTGCCTATTTTTCTCAGATGGGACAAAAACAGTGGCTATGGATGTTGTCTCTGAGTTCCCTACTAACTGGCACTTGGTCTCTGTCTAAAAAAAAAAATTGGCTGGAAATATCAAGCTTTCAAGGTTTTTCTGTCTTGGACTAATAAAGAGCCTCATTAGCATGAATGAGGCTTAAGTTCCTTTGAGTTGTGCATGGAGTGGGCCTCTTGGGAAGAGTACAATTGGGGACTTGTTGCCAACTTTCAAGATAGGCAGAAATCCTATGGAATTTAGGGGTCTTTGAGTACTTGCCCACTCTTCTCAGCTTCCAGGAGTCAAATCTCTTAAAAGGAAGTGTTGGCTTCTTTATGTATAATGTACTAGATATTATGTGACATAAGTAAGCTACCCACTGAGATATATATATATAAATAATTTTTTTTCTTTTTGGTAAGAGGGGTTGCTATTATTTAAGGGTAAGAGGGGTTGCTATTATTTAAGGACTAGAGGCCTGGTGCATGACATTCATGCACTCAAGGGGTGGGGGAGCTCCCTCAGCCCAGCCTCCTCACAGTCCAGGAGCCTCGGGGGATGTCTGACTGATGGCTTAGGCCCGCTCCCACTGCAGTTGGACATCCTTAGCGCTGCTGTGGAGGCGGGAGAGGCTCCCGCCACCGCCACTGCCACTGTGCTCGCCAGCCATAAGCCCGGCTTTTGGCTGAGCAGCACTCTCCCTGTGGGGGTGCACTCACCACCAGGGGGCAGCTTCTGCATTGTGCGTCTGCCCCCTGGTGGTCAGTGTGCATCAGAGCGACCAGTCGTTCCACTGTTCGGTCGATCTGCATGTTAGCCTTTTATTATATAGGATTAATGGTGGATTAATTTTTGTTGTACTTCAATTTGAACTCTAGCAGAATCATGAATAGAACAATTTGGTATGATGCAGGCAGTCACCTCTTCTTCCCATTTCCCTACTGAGCATTCTCTTCTCTGCATATCACCAAATAAGGGTCCTTTAAATGGTCATCAAGTTTTTGTGGGTTTTTTTTAAAATTTTTGTTGTGGAGAGTCAGAAAATAGTTTGTTTCACGGAAGCCTTCTATATTAACCATACAGAAGAGTTAGTCTTCTAGGTGTTGATACCGATCTGTCTAGTTTGTCTCTAGAAATTACCCTGTTTTTCTTTCCTAAAAGGAGCCAGGTGAGACACCTTGCCAAGGAAGCCTGTAGATTATGTGGTGGAAGTAATTCTAGCTTTCTTCTCTCTTGAGAAAAAGGACCCAACAGTGTCTGTCTCTGTGGGATGCAATGGTTCCTAGGGTAAAGGAGACTGCCCTCAGGTTTTCAGGTATAAAGGTGTCAGAAAACATTAAACATTGGTGTGTAAAATTCAGTTCCTATTCTTTGGTGGGTCTAGACTGTGGAAGAGACTGTCAAGTCTGTTATGTGTTTTAGTTTGGTTTCCCTCCAAATCAGACTTCAGAACAAGGATGGTTCAGTTGGAATACCAGCCAATGAGTTGTGTCCTGGGGATTTTCCATATCAGAAAGCCATGACTCTTGGGTAAGCAGTGAAATATAAGGCTGAAAGACACAGAAAAGCAGATCTCAAGGTTGAAGATCAAGAGTAGAGCCACTAGCTGGAGTCAGGGGCTGAATCCTAAAAGCTGAATGGGAACAGAAGAAAATCTAAAGTGCAAAGAGTCTTGGATACTGGTTATAAACTCTGATTATAAACAGTCTTATCTTATTCTTGAGCTGCCACAACCTTTGGTTAGATTAATTCTGTTTAGGGTAAATATTGGGTTAATGTATGAGTCAGCCATCCTTTCAGGGAGGATTTTTCCTCCCCTTTTAGACAGTCTAATCCTACCACACCTCTTTGATCCCAGTAGCCTCTGGGTACAGGGGAATTATATATCTTCTCAAAGGAGCCAACTGGAGAGGTTCCTCGGTATGTGGGCTATTCTTGGCTCTCCCCTATGACATGGGTGGCTTGGGTAGGCCCTGATATTCGGTGGAGATGCCCATTGAGGTTCAATTCGATATAGCTGGTTTTTCCAGGTGTTGTGTTGGTCTGGTCCTTGCCTTTGGTTCCCTCCATGTGTGGTGTTTTCTGGACTACTGCTTTTCTTACCAATGTTACATCTACCCCTTGGAGGCATCTATTCCTCCTTGGTTGCTTATATTCTGGCACAGGCTCTGAGAACTAGGGTGCTACCTCCTACTTGCATGGTCCTCAACAGGGAGTGATTTTGCCCCCTCCCTAGGGGACATTGGCAAAATCTGTAGACATTTTTTATTGCCCCAACTTGTGGAACAGGGTTCTGTACTGGCATCTGGTGGGCAAAGGCCAAGGATGCTTTTTAAAACATCCTATAATGCGTAGGATAACCCCACAACACAGAAGCGTCTAAACCAGCGGTTCTCAACCTGTGGGTCACGACCCCTTTGGGGTTGAACGACCTTTTCACAGGGGTTGCCTAAGACCATCAGAAAACACATATATAATTACATACTGTTTTTGTGATTAATCACTATGCTTTAATTATGTTCAATTTGTAACAATGAAAATACATCCTGCATATCAGATATTTACATTATGATTCATAACAGTAGCAAAATTACAGTTATGAAGTAGCAACAAAAATAATTTTATGGATGGGGGTGGTCACCACAACATGAAGAACTGTATTAAAGGGTTGCGGCATTAGGAAGGTTGATAACCACTGGTCTAGAGCAAAATGTCATATTGCGGAGGTTGAAAATTTCCTTCTAGTCCAGTGATGGCGAACCTATGACACACGTGTCAGAGGTGACACGCGAACTCATTTTTTTGGTTGATTTTTCTTTGTTAAATGGCATTTAAATATATAAAATAAATATCAAAAATATAAGTCTTTGTTTTACTATGGTTGCAAATATCAAAAAATTTCTATATGTGACACGGCACCAGAGTTAAGTTAAAGTTTTTCAAAATGCTGACATGCCGAGCTCAAAAGGTTCGCCATCACTGTTCTAGTCCATCCTTTTAAACACCTTTTCCCACCATTTCCAAACAGTGTTTTCCAGTAGCATGTTCTCTTGGCACCATGCTTACAGTAGGTACTATCCAGAGGACTTGCAGTTTGCCTGACCTTTACCCTGAGAATTAAAAAGCAAGCCCCATCATATTGGAAGGACCACCACCCTAAGTGAGGGTTTCTATCATCCCTTAGCCCCAGTCTTTCTCTGGAATATTGACTCCAAAGAGGAATTGAAGGTCCTTGTATCTGATTTGTTATTTGCTTCCTCTTTATCATATCCTACATTTCCTCTGCTCCAAGCCTAATGGACTTGGGTGCCCTAGGCTTAGCTCGGTCAAGAGAAGCTTTTACCTATCCAGCCTTCCCTTGAAACAATGAAACCCTTTCATTTAATGGATGGTGAGAGGAATCCACTTAAAGGAACAATTAAATGGTTTAATATTTTCAAAATATCACCCCCATTATGCTATGGCTAATAGGGTTACTACAGAGTTACCAGCGAGCATATGGTGCAAGGTTGTGTCAGGTACGGAAAGGTATGGTGTTTGAGTGTCTGTCCTATTCTGTAATGAGAATCACTCATTCTCAGTGCCACTGCCCATCCCTACTTTCAAGTAGCTTAAAGCATGTTCTTAATCTTGTGCCTAATAGCTGCTTATTTTGAGAGAATTAGAGTAGGGAGAAAAGGGAAAGACTTAAGTAGCTCTTCAGTGCTTCAATATTCCCTTCTCTTACCTCTGACCCTAAGTCTATATTCCACCCCATTCTCTGATCCCGCCAAGACACACACACACACACACACACACGTGTGTGCACACACACACACACACGTGCGCGCAAGCGCAGGAGCAGGAATGAGAAACTGTGCTGATAGGAGGAAGATGTCTGCTTCCTTGGTGTTCTATTGCCACATTGATAAAGAGGAGCACAGTTAGCTCCAAAGCTTAGCACTTGCTGGGCCATCCTAGGTGCTTCGCCATCGGCAGTGTGGGCAGTGTGATTGATACAGGAGAGCTGCTGGCCTGCAGGCCTGAGCACACACCTCCCTCACTGCCTGAGGAAACAGAACCCTGTGGCTGCGGCCTGGCAAAGCATGGAGCATTAGAAATCAGGCTGGGGAAAAAAAAAGCAGGTCTAGTTTTTATATATATGCTTTTTAAAAATCTCTAAATTTGTTCTTCAAGAAGTAAACCTTTATTAGACCCTATGTATTGCTGTAAATTTGATTGACCAGATGTTTGTCAGATTTAATATACGCTGTTTAAAAAGTTGCTTTCTACATCTTGACTGGGTCCCTTTCTGGTGAGAATGGAGCCAGTTTATAGGAAACAATGAAATCACTTTTTACACCTTACAGATGCTCTAATCCCATTACAGACTGAGGTGTTTAAAATTCTTGGTGTTTTCTTGCTCTGTTTTTATGGTGTGAGTGATTCCAAAGGAGAAAGCCAAGGCAAGAAAATATTTAAATGAGTCATCCCCAAGGGGGTAGTGTGGGGTGGAGGTGGAGGGAGGGATACAAGGAACAGTTGAGGTTTGTTTGTTTTTGTATTTGGCTTGCTTTCCAGCCCTGGCTACTGGCTACAGCTGAAAGGCCACTGCTAGAACTTTGATGATTGATGCCAAGCTCTTGGACCATAATCCAAGAAGTTGCTGTATAAAGGAATTAGGGCTTATTTCTCAACAATCCTACCAAACAGAACATGACTTCTGTAATCCCCTAAAGTTCTCTCCAGAAAACAAGTCATTAATGTGTGTTTCCTGAAAGGATGGAAGACTCAAATGTCTACAAGGACCAGGCAGATAGCAAAACTGTCTACTGTGGCAAATGGGAGACCACAGGCCCCATCAGAGGAACAGTTCGGGTCCTCAACTATAGCACCTCTTTGTCCCAGGGGGATGTGAGTCCAATAAAAGGGTGTTCATGAGAATTTTCCCAATTGTTAACAAACAGAATTCATCAATAGGGTGATTCGCAGGTAATTGTCAGCAACACAGCAGTAAATATCAACTGCTATTTGGCCAATGGTTCGCAGATTTACAATTTTTGTTGTAGCAAAATGTGTGTAAATAGGAATGTACTATCTATATATATAAAAGGCTAATATGCTAAGTGTCCGACCATCCGACTGGTTGCTGTGATGTGCACTGACCACCAGGTGGCAGACGCTCAACGTAGGAGCTGCTGTGATGTGCACTGGACATTTATTTACAAGGAAACAGCACGTGGACCTGGTGCCCACAAAGCAACACTTGGCTTCCCCCAAGCGGCACATAGGCCCTGCCACCACCCCAGAACGACAGCCCACCAAATCGCAGCCAATGCTGCTGAGACCTTATGGCACAAAATGCAGCCCACAGCCCAGCCCAGCCCAGCCCAGAAATGGTTGCTGTGGGCACCAGGTAACGACGTCACATAGCAATGCGTGGCTTCCTCTCCCTAGCGACTAGCCTCCTTGCAGTTTTTTCAGCCCAGGAACACGACTTGCTTTATACCCAGGTGGAAACATTTTACACTTTAACCAAATGTCTGTGAAGTGTTTTCCTGTGTCTCTTCTCATTTGATCCTCACAGAAGTCCTGAAGTAGGTAGACAGGAGACTCGGTGGGGTGGAATCCTCTTTTCTTTTCATTAGCCAGAAAATGGAGATTTAGAAAGTTTAGAAACTTGACCCGACTGAAAAGAAGTAAGAAATGGTGGACCTTGAAAATAACTTCAGGTTTTCTCACTGCACAGAATATAGTGAAACATTGCTGCAGTTAAGTATTTTATCTTTTGTTCTCACTGCGTGATCTACAATAATAATTGGCTTCGTGTTGATATTTACTGCTGTGTTGCTGACAATTACCTGAAAGAGAACTTTGGATGTTACACTGGGATGGAAAAAGTTTAGCTAAATTAGAAAGCAGTTCTAATTAAGCAAGTTTATTCTTTATATATAAAAGGCTAAGTTGACTTGCACATGCACAATACATATAAAGCTCTTGCTGGTGCCAGTCGCACGTGTGTGTTTCGATCTGTCATTGTTGATTGTGAATTTGGTTGACACTTCTATTATAGAGAAAGGGCGAATAGTGATATTAAAATATTTCTTCTAATTTCCTTTCAGTGTGCATGAATTTGTGCACCAGGCCACAGGTGTATAGATAAGTAGTTCCCAAATTTGATTGACCAGGACTAGTAAAATGGTTTTAAGAATTTGACACAGGAATTGTCAGCTTTGTTGTTGTTGTTGTTATGTAAGGATATTAAATAGACACTGTTATTATTTACCATCATCACCATATTTTATCAAAAAAAGGATATTTAAATAATCTCACCTCTCCTCCCACCCCACATACACGCTTCCCAGAAAAGAGTTGGAAGGATAGCATCTCAGACTTAAGGACAGTTTTTAATATGAATAACTTTATGGAAAAATCTTCAAATTATCCTTTTGTTTCTAATTTTCTAGTGAATACTTCATCATAGACCAATGGTGATATATAGACCATTGCCTAAGCTGTCCTACTTATTGAGACCAGCATACATTGCTTTCTTCAACTACTTACACCATTAGGTGTTCTTGGATTTTGTCACCTTCCTCACCTTTCACGCTGTCTATTGCTTCTGTCCCTTAGAAGAAGCATAGCTCATTAGAGTTGGAGGAACCTTAAAGATCATTTAATCCTACATTTGAAAAAATTCTTTCATGGGTTATATCTATCTCATTGGCTTGATAACTGGGACTATAATTACTTAAGTCACACATGGGATTTTTTTTAATTATAAAGATAATACAAGCAAAAAGAAGAAAATAAATATTGCCCCAGTTATATTTCTAGGTGATGCCCCTCTAAACATTTCAGGGTACTCTCTCAATCTTTTTTCTAATTGTATATTTGTTTAGGATCCTACTGTGTGCTTTCTGTATTTTCACTTCAAGAATAGATTGCAAATATTTTTAATTTCTCAGTAACCTAAACAAAACTTCTTAATGGCTGACTAACATATTTTGTGGCACAATTTAATGTTTTTGGTTGTATGTTCATATTCTTTCTCACTTTGAATTTTCCAAAGAAGCACTAGAATGAATATCATTGTAGCTGTAGAACCTTCTGAATAATCAGTTTGAACCAACATTGAGCCACTTTGTTAAAATGGATCACAAATACTGGTGTCATCAATGGGAGAGAGAACATTTGCACTATGTCATCTAGCTTCAGCATTAACTTTGTGTCAGGAAACCAGTGGGTATTGACAAGTTCTATACTAAGACAGTTGGGAATGTAAGTATGCGTGATTCAGCCATTATGCTTTGAAAGTGATAGGAAATGCCTAGCTCCAGTTTTATTTAATAGATTTAAAACAATTCTAAGATGTATCCTTTATAGAGAGATTTAGAATCTTTTTTTGTGTTACATCCATTTTGCATAGGAATGTTGGAAATCTTCCTTGTGAGCCCTTCTTATCCAGGTTTTTGGAGGCAATTTCATTAAATATGTCATGGTTTATATTCCCATTCAGAATTTTCTCACCACATGGCCCACTTTACAATTTAGTTCCTCCTTAGGGAAAAAACACACACCTTTCTATAGATTTGGGCATATCTAATTTTCATGCAGTTGTATTTCATGGAGTATTCTGCCTACTGCACTTTGAACTATCTTCTCTGAATGGGAGATGAGAGAAAAGAACTTACACATTTGAAAGAAGCTTAATTTTGCTGCTAAAGAATCAGAACCAAGTGTGAGAAAATTTCTTGGTTCATAAAGTCAAGGTTAATTTGGGAAAATAATGTTGGTGTCCCAGATAGCTTGCAGTACAATTCTGATGGTTGGAACTTGTTTGATTCACTCTACTTTTTTTCATAAGTCCCAATGAGCAATGCTCCAAAGCACTGTCACCCAGTTGAGTATGACATCCTCCTCCTTGGTTCTTTGAATTATTATCTCTTAGTGGAATATGAATACATGTTTATTTTCTGTTGCTAAATTAGCATGTAAGTTCAATGAGGGCAGGGACCTTGTTTTTTTAATAGCTATAGGCTCAGTACCTAGTTGAGCCTTAAGGAGATGGGAAGGGCTGAATAGCTATTGAGGGAGTGAATGAACGAATGAACTATCAAAACAGGGTAATTTACTAGAGTCATTATTTATGCCAGCTAATAATAATTTCCCTTGGTTATGCACAGTTTCCAGAATAAGGCTATTGTTCTCATGGAGAGTGGGTCTACAGCAGGTAAACCAAAGAGCATCTCCTTGCACGCATCTTCAGGACCACTGAAGAAATAAAGCCTTAGAAGGAACGAGTGGGAACACTGTGACCAAGTGTGGCTTGAGAGAGGGAGTTATGATCCAAAGGCACATAGGCTACCTATACTATTTATGCCTTGGAGCACTTGCTCTGTGTTTGAGTACCAAGATACACTTATGCAAGCAGCCTTAGATACTAGAATAATTCATTGTCTTTATGATTTTGAGGGTATCTTTTTTCATTGACTCTTTTCTGTATTATATTAATGGTAAAATTGTCCTCTTTGATCATTTTGTTTCCTTTCTCAGTTCTTTCACGTAGTTAGCAATTAGAAAACAAAGAGGGCAGAAAAAGAAAGATGATGTGTTTTTGTTTTGGAATTGTCTTACAAAAGGGACTGTATATCCACATTTATCCCTAACCCAACTCATTCTTCTTAGTTAATATTGTTCTAGGCCTATTTAAGAATTACAATAAATTAATAAATTAATTAGAATTGAATACTAGTTTACTAAGCCACCCCTTGAACAAGGTTACAATTACTGGCAGAGCTGAAGGGTCATAAAATAGAGGACCTTTATGTGGCAGAGAGCAGTGTGGCACAGAGGAAAAAACTAGGTTTTGTCACCATAGACCTTGGCTAAGGGTCTGGCACATAATAGTTACTCAATAAGTATATGTCGATTTAAACGATCTAATCTTTTTGTTCTTATTTGACCATTTGCGCAATGGAAGTAAAAGTAATTTTATATGATTCTCAGGAGGACTAAAGATGCTTATAAACACTAAGCATATTATACATATTCAATAAATAGCAACAACCACAAGCTATATGTTATGGACTGAAACCTTATCCCCCAGATGTGATGGCATTAGGAAGTGGGGCCTGAGGTGATTATAATTTGATGATGTCCTGAGGGTAGAACCTTTTTGATGGGGATTGGTGCACTTATGTATGAGAGAGGCTGCTCCCCCTCTTTGCTCTCTGTCACACAAGGAAAAGTAGGTAGTCTGCAAACAGAAAGAGAATTCTCACCAGAAACCTACCATGCTGCCCTCTAGATCTTGGATTTCCAGTTTCCAGAACTGTGAGAAATAAATTTATTTATAAGCTACCTGGTCCATGATACTTTGTTATAGCAGCCCACACTGACTATGGCACTATGTTTACTAAGCCATTTATAAAGCACAGGAGAGCCTTTTAAAATTTTCTGTAAGGCCCTGATTTCAAAGAAGCCACATAAAGAGTAGTATAGGTAAGGGGTAGATAGTGTGCATGTGGATGCACCAGTTAGGAAGACTGCTAAAGGGAGCTTCGCACTCCAGTTAGGATTTCTGTTAATCACAGAGGGCAAGCCTAGTTCACTGAAATAGATAAGTACTGAGGTCAGTGAATCCAAGGATTGGGAATTTAACAGCTGAAATAGGATTATGTAATACAATATGGAGAATAGAGGACTGTGGCAAATTGCTAAAGATAGACCCTGCCCAGAAGTATTCAGATTTTGAAAATACCATGTGGCCAAGCAAAATGTGTCTTGGACCATACATGGCTTTCACACTGTTATTAAAAAAAGAACAACACACAAAAACATGAATCCAGTGTTCTACTTTCCTGATGAGAAAGTTAACAGTATTAACAAGGAAAGAAAACAGATAAATTGTTGCTATTCTCTTAATAATCAGAATAAAAATGGACATTATATCCTAGATATTATATCAATAAACATATATAGAAATAAATGGCCCATTTTAGAAAATTTGAAAAAAATGGGGAAGTATTAGAGAAAACAAAATTACCTGTAATAGTATCACCTGAAGATAACTCCTCTTTATATTGTAAGTTAGTCTCCTAGAGTTTTTTCATGCAGATATATAGTCATCACAAAATTGTACAAAATTGAAATCCCACCATATAATTTGTTTCATTTAACTCAATATAACTAGTGTATTTTCCTATGTCATTATATGCTACTTTAAAAGCATGATTTTAAGTGGCTACATGACATTTTATCATATGAATGGATCAAATTTTATGTTACCATTTAACACTTAACCACTGAAATGAACATTTAGATTATATATTATTTTTCTCTCTTTTAAATGATATTGTGATAATTTTTTTTTCATATATAGCGCCTACGTGTAATTCTCCCAACTTCAGGACCAATTTCCAAACACTGAAATTTGTGGTCAAACAGCATGAATTTTTTAAGAATGTTAACAAATATCGCCAGATTGTCACCCGGAAAAGCTGTACCAATTTATGCCCTTGCATTCTATGTGTGCACCACTTTCTGTACCAGAGGCTGTCACTAAAAAATGAAACAAATGAAACTGCCAGTGTGTTAGATAGAAAATGTTATTTTTGTCCTATTTTCCATTTTATTCATTATTAGTAATTATTGGTGTATTATATTTCTTCTTTGTGAATCTTATTTTAATGCTTTTGCCCTTTATTCTGTGTATTATTCATCAGTTTCACACATACTTATGACACAGCTACTATGTACCAGGTACTGTTCTAGGCATTGATGAAACAGTTCAGGAAACAGCAAACACCTGTTGTAAGAATTAAATGAAATTATGTCTCTAATACCCTTAACAGAGTAGTGTCTGACCCATTCAAGATCAGTAAGTTATCATCCAATCATTCTTGGTATACTTATGAGAGTCTCTATGCCAGCACTTTCAGCTACTATTTTGGAAGGAAGATATTTCTGAAATGTTTCCTATATTGAGTTGGTTAGCAATGACTTAGGTGTTTATGGACATGACTGTGAACTTCACATAAATATATATATCTCTAAATTGTAATCAGATTCCCAAAATGCTGGTGACCACTCAGGTGCCACCTGATGAGAAAGGAAGTATAAAAGAGTTGACCTGCAAAGTGTCACGCAGTGTATCTTACTTCTGCATATTTCACAAAAGCAAATGACTCTGCCATGGTCTCTCCCAGGGCCTCACAGTTAACCTTCTCATGGGGGGGGGGGGATGTCTAGAGCATGGATGACATCACTCAGATCCCATGTTAAGATAGAATCATTGAAATATAGTTAAAAAGTGAAAGTTCAAAATTGCCAAGATTCTTGTTTTTCCTTTTTGCTACACAAGTCTTTATATGTTAATCTAGTGTGCACTGCAGTGTTGTAGTTGAGCACATGGCATCAAGGGTGACAAAGAACCAGGCAGCCGCAATCAGAATTACAGGTTTAATGGGACTAATCCCATTCTTTGCCCTGATTTCAATATGTTTTCCATATGGTCTAACACAGAAGGGCTGGTTTTGTTTTTAAACACAATTCAGTTCATGGTCTAGCCACAGAAGGCCAGTGTCCAAGTGGATTCCAGATCTGGCTATTTCAAGCTTGACCTCAGTCCCTCTAACCCTGTCTGTTTGCAAATGTTTCTGCCAAATAGCTGTGAGGGGGGCTTGTGTGCTTTTAACAGTTGGCTCTTGTCCTTGGAGGATGGAGAGGTAGGGGCCTGGGAATAATGGAGAAAGGATAACATGTTAGGTGTCAAATTTATATCAGAATAAGTGTGTCCTTTCAAGAAAGCACCAATTGGAACAAAATGTCACCAAATCCTCGCCTTTTACCCTGAGCAAACTGGTCACTTTTCATTCTGCAGTTTGATGGCTGTTGAGCTGCATAGGTCTGAGCTAGAGGCTGGCGGGTTGTATGCAAAGTGCTGTGTAATTGTGCAGTTTTGGGGGCTCTGCCTTTGGAACAATGTCTCGTAAAAATCTTAAGCGACTATCACTTTTCATGGCTAATGAACTGCAGAACTGGGAATGAGATCCAGAGCCAATTCTTGGATTAAATTTTGGGAGCCTCAAACAGAACTGTGTGTAGGAATTGGGGGGAGGAGGGGCCTGGATGGTGGGATGAAGGGCGATAAGCTCTGACCTTTCTCACTGAGCCTAGAGACCTGCTTGAAGAGCACACCAACCACCAATCAAGTCGGGATGTGAATATCAAAAGGCTTGTTTGAGCGGCAGTAGTGCTGTTAGTGTGATTTTCTCCCCTCTGTTTTATTTCCATGTGATTTCTAAGAGGTTCTTTCAGGTTTTAGGAAATATTTGAAGTAAAAAGCATTTATATTCACATGCTGATGAGAAACCAAATGGTGATAGCCTTTGGTGAATCGTGTGTGTGTGTGTGTGTGTGTGTGTGTGTGTGTGTGTGTGTGTGTGTTGTGGGGGGGGGGTGTCTGGAAATCTCTGGCACAAAGAAATGAAGTAGAATGGAAAGTGGGGTCTCTGTTAAAGGTGGGTGGTCTATTGAGAAAGGCAATCAAGGCAGATTCAATCCCTGATGCACTCATGTAGATTTTAAAAAAACCAACCAAATAAATACAGGTCCATTTTCCCTTTATTTCCCACAAAATACAATGTCTGCAGGTGCCTTTGCTCCCAGAGGAAGAATGACAGTGAGCTGGAGCCCAGGCACAACTGCATTAAAAATATTTCAAATAGGCCCCAACTAGATCGCCTTGTCTTTCATCTGCTTTTCTTTCTGAGATACTGAAAATTTCCTTTCCCTTTAAAATTTTTTTTCTGCAGGTCTATGGTGCTTGCACTCATTTCCAACGAAGGACATGAACATTCTTTCATATGGCAAGGTGAAAATAATTTTATTTTCATCACTTCCCTCACCTCCCCCCACCCCAACCTTGTGATGGATTTACTTGAAAAAAAATAATGACGGGGCTTCACAAACTGGCCTGACAGTTGTGATGCGGAGAGCCAGCCGGCTGAGTAGGGACGGTGAGGCATCTCTGTACCTATTATGGCAAAAATCGATAATGCTTTCTGTAAATTGCTCCTCCCAAAGGAGCCGAACAAATGCAGGAGACAGGGGAAGCCATCATTCTGTGTGAAGGCTCCGCACACTTGGACCAGTGCAATTATGAGCAGGAGGGTGGTTTGTTTGGTCTGTGTGCATCTGTGTGTGTGTGTGTGTGTGCGTGCACGCGCACACATGCACACAATTCAGAGTAGGAATTTTGGGGGAGGAGGGGACTTACTCATCATAAAATTTTAATTGTCCAGGTCTCTCAGGTACATCCTTCCATCTGTCCTTTGAAGGTGGGAGAGCCTGGAGTCCAGTTTCCCCAGTAAGCCCTTTGGAAGTTTCAGTGGGTGGATTGAGGAGAATAGGCAGCCTATTTAAGTGTTAATTTTCTGGCTGGGGACTTATTGTTCTGGCTCTTTTCTGGAAATTCTTTTGCCAGGGATTTTGGAATTCCATATTGGATCTATGACTGTAAACAACCTTGTATGTTTGGCTGTTTCAAAATTTTCTTTATGATAGAAATCTCTCATCTTTGATCTTTGAAAAGATAATATATCACAAGTTTCTTTAGGAACTATTTGTTCTGTAAGATTATGACTCCCTTTCACCCTACCCTATCCCCACCCCACTCCTGAATTATAGAAGGGAATGGGAGTCATTTTCATGGTGCTGATTCTTGTGGGCCACTGCTAGATTTCCTTTTTGTCCAGCAGGAGGAACCTAAAAATTAATTACTGCCATGAAGTACAAGTTGATGGGTTGGAGATTTGGAGTACCTGAAATTCAAAGGTTTTTATAGTTCATTGTTTAAATAACTAAGATCGAGAAGAAATCTGCTCTGTTGGAAATACCTTTGGATTTAGAAACCACATAACCTACATGTAAGGACCGCTATGCTTACTTACCAACACAACCCATTGCACATTTTAGCTCAGTGTCTTCATCCATAAAATGGGAAGGGTGATATCTATCCTTAAGCTCTCTTACCGGTTGTGAGGAAGTTTTGTGAAAACCCATTGCAAACATTCGGGTCATATAAAATATTATTAGCATTAAAGAAGATGAGGTCAGGCCTCGGCATACTTGAATGGGAAGGCCAAGTGGGTCTGTCCATGGTCATACAATGCCAACTTGTTTGATAACGTTTGGCCTTGGACATTATTTGTTAAGTGTCCATATTCATGGAACATGGGACTGTAAGAAAACTAGATTTTAACCCATGTTAGAATTGATCATGTATGTGAGTGGGAAGTGAAACTGTGGCTATTCAAGTAGTTGGAATCTTAGCTGAATAGCACCATCGGACAAAACCATGTTTCTCATGGTATCCAGCTTGAGTCAGGCAGGTGGACGGGATTTGACGTGGCATCCTCAATTCAGAGATCATTGCAATTTCAGTGGAGGCAACAGAGAAACAGAAGGCACTATTAGAAGGCAATGAAAGCTGAGGGGAGAGAGAGAGGGGTGGGGAGGCTTGAACTTTATCTGGGAGATGAGACTGTCAGAGATTCCAACTGTTTTGTTAAGCTGTTTCGTTTAAATTAATGGGAAGAGGACTAATGGATTAGTGAGTGAGAGGAGTCTCTATGAACCATGAGTAAGAAAGTAAGAAACAGGAAAGGGCAGAAGGGCAGACGGTGGAACAAGGGGGAAAAGGAGACTACATAAAGACTAACATTTTAAAATAAGGGAAGTGAACACATTGGAAAGAATAAAAAATAACCACAATCATCATGACCCAAGGAAAACGTGTTCCAGTTGATTGGGTAGTTGGGAGTATAAGGTAGCACACCTGTTGAAATGAATTGGGCAGACCGCTCCATGCAATCAAGAATTTGCACAAGCAGAAGGTGACTCAGAAAGTGGGTGATTTAGAGGGCAGGTGGATGGATACTTGGGGACATACTTGAGAAAGAGTCACAAATACCCTAGGAAGGAATAAAGTTAATGGAATCCTACCAGATTGGTAGAACTGTAAAATCTAGCCCATACCTGTAGAAAACCAGTAGAGAAAGTTGAGGCAAACAGAGTCACCTAACTCATCACAGTCAGGAAGTGAAGGCACATCCTTTCAAAAGGAAATGTCTGATGTCTGCCCCCTGCTGGAAGCAGCTGCCTTGATTCGTAAAGGTAGGGAAGAGGGAGCAACTGCAAAGGGGAAAAAAAATTGACCTATTAAATTCAATAATCCCAGGATCCTAATGGATCCAACTGCATCTGAATAGCATATTAAAATTACCAAAATTGTCTTTTAAAACCTACTGATGTGGGTCACCCAAGCAGCATGCGCCCAGTGGTTAATAATTAATACTGAGCATCCTGGGGAGAAATCACTGTGGATAATTGTAGCCAGTAAGTACAGTCTGGTAGCCCAGTGTGCTGCAGGTCGGAAAAGGGCAGTGTGGAGGGAATCGTACATCAAGCTGGTGCCAGCCGCCGGGTACCAGTGGTCTGCTTCCTTTGGCTGTACTTATTCTTCTGGTGGGAAAGCCTTCTAAACAAGGCTGTGAATTGGTTTTCATGCTCGCATTGACAGATTGGGAAAGCAGTTTGTTCTACCAAATTTAACAATGATATATCATTATCACAACTTTGGGGGAAATCTATAAAATCAATAAGTTTGTAGCCTGAACAGGATTTGTATCGCTTGCTTGCTGTGCTGGTGTCAAAGCGTGAGCATATGGATTGAGTCACAGCCTGAGATCAATGGAATTTGTGGACAGTGAGCTCAATAACAAGCCCTTCTGAAAAGAAATAGATGTAAAAAGCAAATTTACTAGAGTATAAAAAAAAGCTAATATCTTTTCCGCGCCTGGCTGTAAAGTGCTGTTTGGCTGCCTTTGGCTGCGGGTACTTTGAAAGCTGTCTAGGGTATGTGCTCGCAATGCTGAATGCTCCTGCGCCGGCTTCATGCATTGCATGTACAGTTGGGTGCTTCTATTTGCAGGGTTTGTACTAGGAAACTCGCCAAGAATAGGAGGGGGAAAAATAGCCCTTTATATTGTAAACTGAATAAAGAATAAAAACAGTCAGTGTGTCTGCTGGGGAAAGACCATGGTGGCTTTATTTACTTTGTGCTGGTAGGACTTGCTAATGGAGAAAAATAAAAAGGCATAATTAAATAGTTTAATGAATTCGCAGCTCTTTTGTTTGAGTGGGACGGGAATGCATGTTCCAGAGAGGCCTCACAAAGAGCTTGGCTGGCAGTGAGTTAAAAGTAGGAAATCAGTTCTTTGAAGGCATTTTTATTCTTCATTATCCCAGCATGTAAAATGACTTGTACTAAACGATTGAGGATTTTATTTTTCACTCTCTCTCTTTCTCTCCTTTTTCCTAAACAATAGGGAGCATGGGGTGGCTGGTGTCTAATTCCCCTTCGGGTCCTGGAGCTGGGAGATCAGCCAGGCTGATCACCAGGCTGGTGGCCAGTCCCCACATGGGTGCAAAGCCCGGGGTTCTGAATACTGTGCAGCGAGCGCCCCAAGAAGCCAGCCCACCCTCCATCTCCGCCATGTGCAAGCCCCAAGACTTAGCACCCATGCCCTTAATCTCTTCCTCGTGGAGGGAAGCTATTTCTTATCGCTGACCTGGGAATTGGGGTGTCCTTTATGTTGTGTTTTTGAGCAGCCAAGGTTATTTCTCCTCTATTCATGTGAAAACAAAGGTGGGAAATGCATGTGGGAGATGAACAAAGTTTGGAGAACACCGACTCTGATGATAAGCCCTGACCTGGTTTGTTTCTGTTCCATGAGGAGAATGCGCTTGGGAGGGCTGGTTCTTCAGAGAAGCTTGCTGTCCACCAGCACCCAGCTGTGCCCTTTTGGCCACCTGCTCCCATTGGCCGGCTGAGCACTGAAAGGCTGGTGAGAAGTAGGCATGTTCTCAACAGTCAAGGGTCAAACAGGGCTTGTGCTACCTGCACGGATAGTACCTTCAGACGGCATCCTGGGCAGGGAAATGCCAGTGAGTTGGGTTTGCATTGATACTCTTCCTGATGACATGCTGAGGAGAAGGCCAAAAGGAGGGGGCCTTTGACCCTGGAGATAGTGGGGCAGCTCGGACTTTGCAACACAAGGCATGACATGGTGGCTGAGAGGCAGCCGTGGTACCTCTGCGCAGGCACAGGCCTCTTGCTTTAAAACCATGACAGGTTCGTTGAGCTCAAGCTCCACCTCACCAACTTGGGGGTAACAAATTGTGGCCCCGGTAGAATGACCCATTTCTTTGGGTATAATGACCAGTCCTGACCACTCTTCAACTTCCACATGAGCCTTGTGTGTAGAGTAGGCAGAATGATTGTTTTTTCAATAACTTGGTTATTTTAAGTGCTTGGCAGGTTCCTGCCTTTGCTCCCTTCCCACACTGAGCACATGGTTTCCCAAGGGGTGTGGCCACTGACAGGGCCACAGGAGATTTCCCTGGGACATGGCAGCTGCCAAAGAGCCTCTCTATAGATTTGTTATTTCTTCTGTCCAGCCAAAGTAAGGGCTCTCTCCTGAGCCTTCTGTGGCAGCACTTGGAAGGCAATGGAAAAACAACCTAGCTGGTGACACACCTAATCCATCTTTGGAGGAAAAGGGCCCTCTTGAGTCTGGAAATAATGGTTGTTTCTCTCTCTCTCTCTCTCTCTCTCTCTCTCTCTCTCTCTCTTTCTTTCTCTCTCTCTCTCTCTCTCTCTCTCTCTCTCTCTCTCTCTCTCTCTCTCTCTCTCTCTCTTTTTCTCTCTGGTGTGTGTCTCTCTCTCCTGTACTTACACTTTAGTCTTGCTTCCAAATCGAGAGCCCAGCGTGTGGTTTCTAGGCTTCATTTTTCTGCAGCTCACTGGTGTGCCCCTCTGCCCCCCAATATTGTATCTCTGCACCCCTCCTTTGGAAGGCAGATTCCTGGTGGCCTTTTTGCTCTGTCACCTTCAACATGCCTGAGTCAGCTGCCAGCAGCAGGGAGTTTCCATTTAGTTATTTGCTAGGCTCTGAGATTTTCATTCATAAAGCCTCTCTTATGCCTTTAAACAGCTCACATTTGCTTATAAACAACACTGGCTGTTTGTTTCTTGTTAAATTTTTACCTCATAAACAAATATTACTATGTCAGCCCTAGCCAATAACTGCTTAATCCTGATTCTTTTTCTTATACCTATAATGCATTGACTGTAAACCCAAGATTTAAACTTTATAGGATGGTTTCCCCATGTCCCCTCCCCCCCTTTCAGAGAGCTGATTGTGTGGTATTGGAAATAGTTGGACCCTAATCCATAAATTCCAGCTAGAGAGTATATCTTCAGGGGTGAATATAGTCAGGCAGTTTACTTAAACCAGCGATTCCAAAATGGACAGGCTCCACATTCTCTCACCTTCTTTGATTCGGGTACTGAAAAGTATGAAAGAAATTATTTTCACAATTAGCCCTAACTTTTGAATTACAGCATTTCTTTGGGTGTACTGGTAATGACCAGCTATGTGGTAATTTACAGCCAGTCCCCGGCCTTGCTGAGTAGCAGGGAAATGCTGTGAAAGTGACTGTTAATATTGATCAATGAGGGCTAGAGAGAGTTGCAGACCCTCAGCACTGCCACTTAAAGTGGGCAGGAAACCCAAATTGACCAGTAATAAAGTGTTTGAGGTTGTACGAGGCGGCTCCTGGGGAAACTGCCTGCTCCGAGAGGGGAGGCTGGAGGAGAGAAGCTGTCAATTACTCTTGTTTGATGCCCGGTTACTGAGCAGGACTGAGCGGCTGGGCCCGTGGCAGGCAGAGGACAGGCTGAGACCCGACCTGGATCTCTCTGGAAATCTAACCTTTGTCAGTGTAGGAAGCCAGACTCAAGGGCTCCTTTCACATTCCCCATGGGTCCCGGGGCCTGGACCTCACTTGCTAAGGCCCAGTTTTCTCTGCAATCTTTCCTCTGCTTCCACACTGGGCACTAGCTGTTGATTGGACTTTGGTTTTGGCAATTATTGGAGTTATGTGTGTGAAAGATCAGAAATCTAAAAAGTTAGATTTGGGAATAAAAATTGGCTTCTGCTGTGGGCTTTGGGCATAACTCTCATTTAAAGTGGTCACATTCTCATTACCATTTTAAGGGTAATGAACAATAATAACAGTATGGACTCTGTGCTCTGATTTCAGTGCTTAAAGCATTAACTCATTTAATTCTAAAAACATCCCCATTGGGGGAGGTACTATTATTTTACTGTTGGAATAGTATATGATTGCAGTTTTGATAGTAATTCTATTACTAGGAGAGATGAATTAGAGCAGCGGTTCTCAACCTGTAGGTCGCGACCCCTTTGGCGGTCGAACGACCCTTTCACAGGGGTCGCCTAAGACCATCCTGCATATCAGATATTTACATTACGATTCATAACAGTAGCAACATTACAGTTATGAAGTAGCAACGAAAATAATTTGATGGTTGGGTCACAACATGAGGAACTGTATTTAAAGGGCCAGAAGGTTGAGAACCACTGTTCTAGGAGAAGAATTGGTGAGAAATCTTTCTTTTACCCCCACTAGTTGTTGCTGGAGACATAGATTTCCTTTAATGACCCTATGTTATGCCAGCATAATTTAGGGGTTTTGTTGTTAACCTTCCAATTTATTGGGGGAAATCGTTGCTTTAAATCAGTTACATATTCTTAACTGAGAGGTCAGTAATGTAGTTAAAGCAAAAATTGAGTAACCAACCCAAACCAGATGATTATAATCAATTTAGTTAGATTAAAATATCAAAAAGTATTGATAAAACTGAGATTTCAAATACTTGTACAGTCATCCTACTTTCATAAGTCTTTCCCTATGCCAGGCAAGAGTTCTTTGTTAAGTTACAAATCTCTGTATAACCATTTGATAACTCTTCCAATACAAGTAAATACATTTTTCAAATTATGAAATATTTCAACTGTACAGAAAAATATATAGAGATTAATATCTATTTTACTCACCAAGCTTTGTCAAATCTGAACATTTGCCACATTTATTTCAACCTATGTTTTTCAACATATACAATGTTCTGAGTCCATTTGAAGATTTCCGTGTGTGCCTCCTCTTAATATCATTGGTTTTTCTTCCCCTCTTCCCTGTCCACAAGAATTCACCACTCTCCTGAATTTCTATGTTCACATGTGTGCCACTGTAAATGGCATATAGTTTTAATTTGCTTGTTTTTACATCTTACATAAATGTTGCCACACTGTATGTATAAATCTGTAACTTGCTTTTTCCACTCCTCATTACATTTTAAAAATACCTCCATGTTTATATGTTTACGACTTTAACTACTGTAGAGTATTCCAAAGGCCTGTTGTTGTCTAACTGAATTTGCCATCATGCTCTTCAGAGTATGGGTTAGTCACGTTTGGACTGACTCTCAGCAAAGGGGTCACAACAGGTAGAGTGATTATAGCTCAGATCACAAGGGAAAAGCAAATCTTAAGAAAATTGAATGGGTTTTTTTGTTTGTTTGTTTGTTAAATCAGCATGACAACTGCTAAATTTAAAAAAAATCTTTGATTAATTCAATATACATGAGTTGTATTATAAGATACATTGGCTGCTGAATTATGTTTTAAACTCCAAATTCAGTCTTAACTGACTTATTTGGATTGAAATGGGCTCTATTCAACAAATATTGAACTCCTACTATGTGCAATACACAGTGATAGGTGCCCCAGAGGAGGAAAAAATTGTAAAGTAAGAATGGCAGAAGACAAGTAACTAAAATACCAGTAGAAAAAGCACCATAAAGGTGGGATGAGAAAGCATTCTGATCTTTAAAAAGGAGAGAGATTCTGGGTTGGTGTTGGGGCAATAGGAGATGGTGCATTGAACATCTGGTACATGAACTAGTTTGTGAAGGATCGAGAACTATGTTGCTCCTAAAGAAAACACCTTAGGCAAAGGAACAGAGGTGGAAAAATCTAGGTATTATTACAGGGCTATCAGGCAGTTTAGTTTGCCAGACCTTCCAGGGTATGAAGAGGATTAGGTGGAATAGTGCTGAATAGGAGGTTGGCCTAAGCCACACAGAGCCTTTAATGCTTGTTTACGATCTCTCCTTGGTAGCCATTGTGATGCTCTTGAAGGTATAGAGGAAAAATTACCCCGTAAGTGACTTCTAGGTGGCTTGGAACCATAGGAGACTAAGTTGATAGACTTAGTGTGCATTTGGCAGGGTCTCTGTGAGATGTAACACAGGCCTGGACCATTTTACTGTCAAAGGAACTGTCACAAGCATTTGAGAGAGACCTTTTTGGGGGCCGACTGAATAGGACAGCTGATTGGATATGGGTTCAAGAGAGAGTCAAAAGTTGAGGGTCAGGAAAGGCTTACTAGGAGAAGGGCAGTTCCTCAACAAAATAGGGATGGCAGGGGGAGTGATAACTCGTGGGATGCAGAGAGCAGAGTGGATGAAATTGTTTTGAACACACTCAGTTTTAAAGCACAAAACAGGACAACTCAGTAAAGAATATGGGATTAGAACTTAGTAATCAGTGATGGGGAGAATGGGCAAAGGCTTCAATTGCTCCAGGTGAAAAGCAGCAACACCACAGAAAGCCATGAAGAGATATTTCAAGGCCTTTAGGAAATGTGGCTAATCTGTGAGTCAATAGCGTAACAGACTGTTAGTGCCTGCTCGTATTCTCTCACCTTTACCATTTCAGTGCATACGGGCCGAAAATCCAGCTGCTGGCACCTGCTTTGTCTAGCCTCTGGGGTCCACTTTGCTGCCCGCACCCCAGATCTGAAGTGCCAGGGATGTAATTCCCCATTGAACCAGTGACTGGGGAATTTGTACAATGGTGGGTTGGAGTTGGCTCATACTGGTTTCAAGATCTGGTTGTTAAATATTTTCAGGAATTTTGTTAAAACACAGCTGTTATTAAAAATTAAATTGTATACGCTTACAATTAAGTAAAATTTATCAAAAGTAAAGGTAATCAACCGCCACTTTATAATTATTTTACTACATTTTACAATTGCCTGTGCTCTCATCTTATGTATCTATAGTCAGCAATACTATATAGCGGTGGCTGCTGGGCTTCTCTTCCTCATTGACTGTATTCAATGATGTTATGTTGATGGTTTGAAATCAGCCATAGTGGGAGAGTATTTACACCATGGAAATGAGCAGATGCTACTGGTCACTCAACCCCCTCCCACCCTTGCTGGAGAACTGGTTGTTCAGGATTTACCAGCACACTCCTGAATCCTATATAATAAAAGCCTAATCTGCAAATTGTCCCCTTGGGTGGTCATTTGACTGGGAGTTCAACCGGGAGACCGGGAGTTCGACCGCTCGCTATGACGTGCGCTGAACACCAGGGAGCAGTGTGGAACATGGCAGGTGTCCGCCATGTGGAGCTGGCAGTGGCGGCAGTGGAGGCGCTGCTGGCCCCAATGGGCCCTGACGAGAGCAGATCCGTGGCGGGATGGTGGAGCAGGTGAGTGGGCAGCACCAGGCCAAGGCGGGTGCAAGTGGGGGCCTGATCACCCCATAGATGGCGACCAGCAGCGGCAGCAGGGGGTGGGGCCACCACTCGGCCCAGCCCCAACCAATCTCCATGCAGACGGCGACCAGTGGCCAGCTGGGACAGGGAACTGGGGGTGGGTGGCGGTGACCAATCTCCAGGGGGGGCTGCGACCTCTCGCCAGCTACCTGGGGGTGGGGGTGACGGGGACGGAGGTGCGGTGAGAATGCTGGGTGTCCACCGAGCTCGCTCTCACTCCCCCTGCTACCCTCCCTGGGGATGCCAGGGCTTGTGCGCTGGAGAAGCCCCCACACTCAGGTGCCCTGCTCTTGCGAGGAGCCTGCCCTGCACCCAAGCAGTATCTTCTAGGTGAGCCGGGCCGCAGCCACTGGAACCGCAGGGGCTGGTCGGGCTCCCCATGGGTTTGTGCAGGAGCCGGTCTGCAAGACCGGCTGGGAGAGAGCGTGCGGCCTGCCTGGCTTCTGTGCGGCGCTGCTGGGTGGCCCAGAGTCCCACACTGCACCCCGGCCCACCGTGTCCTGCCATGCTCACTGAATCCCCATGTAGGGACTCGGGCTCTGTGTCTCAGACGGAGGGGGGCGCCCAGGGGCCCAGGTGCTGCCCAGGGCCCAGAAGTCAGCTGGGACCTGCCCTTCCATGCCAGACGCTCGCACTTCGATCACCGGCCAGGCCTAGGGACCGCACCCGGGCACGAATTTCATGCACTGAACCTCTAGTTGGTAAATAAATACTAAAGCTCCTTCACCCCTCAGGTGGGAGAGCTCTGAGGTGCAAATCTACACTGGCTAAGTTCCCCAATAGGAGTTGGTCTGTTTTCTCACCTTGGTAGCTTCCTTGATGACAAATCATTTTTGGCTGCTTCTCTCTCCCTTTGTCTCACTGTTCCACCCCTTCCCAATAATTCTTGGGCCACTTCTACAATAAACTACTTACTCATTAAGTTCTTTGTTTCAAGGCCTGCTTCTGGGACAGTCACAATTAAGACAAATAACAGAATGGTTCCTCTTTCTGATTAGGGTACATGAGAAGGTAGGCCAACAGATGCCCATGGCCCAGTGGCTGGCAGCCCTTTAGCGGGTGGAGGACAAGCTCAATGCAGGACCCACTAGGGCAGTGATGGCGAACCTATGACATGCGAACTCATTTTTTTGGTTGATTTTTCTTTGTTAAATGGCATTTAAATATATAAAATAAATATCAAAAATATAAATTTTTGTTTTACTATGGTTGTAAATATAAAAAATTTCTGTATGTGACACGGCACCAGAGTTAAGTTAGGGTTTTTCAAAATGCTGACACGCCGAGCTCAAAAGGTTCGCCATCACTGCACTAGGGACTGGCATCAACATAGTTCTTCTCTCTCTGAAGTATAGTCATAACAACTTTAAAACAGTTGGCTTCCAACCTCGCTTTATTTTTTAACCTTATATCTCCTCTCTTCTGTGCTAAAAAGCCTTCTGTAAGTACAATTTCTTGTTTATTCCTGGAAGGATAATATGGTGAACCAATAATTGTTCACTCTTCAGGGGCTATGAGTTCCAGTTCCCCGACATGTAATGCTGTGGGGAGAAAGCCACTTAATAACTGCTGGTGCCTCTCCCCCAATCCCCATTAAATACTGGGATTTATGTTTTTTAAGTAACCAAAGAGCAAAGGGCTGTCACTTTTTCAGTCTGGAATTGTGTAATCTGAAATTATATAATTTACATTTCTTTGTGACTGCTAGTAGGAGACAAATTTGCATGTACTCAGTTCACATCTCACAGAGATTCACCACTTTGTAGGAAGATCTTAATTCCATTGTGTACTTTTAAACATGGGGCAGTGAGGCGGGTTAGCCAGTGAAGATAGAATCGGCTTGCTTGATGTGGCCACGAAATGCTCAATTTGTTCTTGCTTTTTATTTTCCCACTGTTAACTCACTCACTCTGCCTTGTCTCAACTGGGGTCCCTTGAAAACTCACCACAGTGAGGCAGAAAATTTTTAGTGCATCTTAAACCTAAAGATTGCCTGTCTATGCTTTCCTATCCATCTATCTGTGTGTCCACCTTAATGTACTTTTGTTTAGTTATTGGAACGTCCACTCCACTGTCTGCCTTGAACCTCTTGGGAACCTTAAATCTTTGTTACTAGTGAAATGATTCAGGTAGGCACAGTCTACCAATCTCTGCACACTTCTTTATTACTAGTTCGTTATGGATACCATTTCATGGCTCTCTCTGCTACCGCTATTGGAAATTATGGACCTCTATCCTATAAACTTTTCCCTTCTCATCCCCACGTCCTTTTTTCTGCCTTCTCTTACATTCTGGATTTCAATTCCTATTTGAACCCATGGAACCTATTTTTAATATTATTGGATAATTAATATATATATTTTAAAAGAATGACTTTTTTCCTCCCTTAGGTGGGTTGTTACTTTTAATGATTGCTTTAATGGTAGTCGAGGATGTCCCTGCCTGGGGAGGCCCTTTCTTTCTGTCCATAATGAGGCATAACTCATTTGCACCGTCCTGAGATTTATGGAGGGGCTGTGGGTGGTGGGGGAAGTAGCTTTTCAATTTATTACATCTTAAATGAACTGCTCCCAAAGCAAAAACAAAACAAAACAAAAGGGCAGTAAAGCTGTGCCTACTGTTTAGTTTGATGTTCATTGAACTGTATAGGGGTTTGCTGACTAGGCTAAGATTGGTATGCAAGAGTTATCATCTCATTTGGGTCACTTTTTTATATTCTGTTTGCCCGTAGCTCTTTCTCCTTTTGCATCACCACCACCATCACTACTTCACCTCCTCTACTGAGCAATCAAAATGTTCCTCCTATAATTATATCCATGTCTTTGGATAGTTCTGATGGTTCATTTAATCATAATTAAGATTCAGGGGGACAAGGTGGAAGAGGGGCCTCTTTATTTTCAGACAGTTAGGCCCAGTGGACTAAGCTCTTAGATATTTGATCTCAAGGACATTTGTAATTTAATAGAAACCCTTTGTCTTCCCCCCTTTTTGTGGAAAGGTAGTAGAGCATTGGATTCAGTTTTTCACTGAAGTGCCACTTGCTTTTGTCTATGGGATTCACTCCCTGAATTCTGTGCTACCCCATCTCTTCAGGTCACAGAATAACAGGAATCTCCCACCCACACGCTGACTTTTCACTGATGCCATTGAAGCACGTTGGGGGCGGGGGGGGGGGGGCGCTGACACCTGCACAGGTGGGGCTGTTGTCATTTCATGAGCACCAATTGAATGAGATTTATATTCCTGCTATTGGGAGTTAAAGAGCAGGTTAGTTTTGAGGAAGGTTCAGCAAACCTACTGTTACCTGTTCTTTGTTGTTGGTTTATCTCTGTGTGAATTCTGGAAGGAGAGAGAAAACCCCACCATCAGCACAGTGTTGAAATGTTTCCAGGGCAGCCAAATTGTTTTAGGTATATATCCCATTCAGGCTTTGGGGATGCTCCCAATAAAATGTCACCCAGAAGCCCTTTCTCTGGGCTATATTCTAACATCCCACCTCAGGACTCTTCCACCTGGCCCCTTGTTTTTGCAGTCCTTACCACCCAAATCCTCCTACTGAAACTGTGAAAAGAGGGTGTGGTTTTTATTACCCCAGCACTAAAGCAGACTCTGAACTTAAAAAAAAAATTGTCGCTCATGGCAGCATTGCTCTCTCTGCTTCCTTGATTGGGGAAATGAGGCATTTCATTTCTAACCATGGTTTGAAGACTATATAAATGCATTTCACACAAAGCAAAACACCAGCTGTATATAAATGCTAATATTTTTTCATTAAAAACCCTTTTGCTTCTTTTCCCCTTGTTTCTCATGATAGGTGCAGTGATAGAAAGCTCCTACATACCTAAGTCTTCCTTTTTTTTTTTAAGACTCAAACTTCAGAATATTTTCAATATCTGCAACATTATCTTTTGAATAATAATTACCTCTTATATTAAATTATAATACAGCAGGATTCAGGATTAGATCTCCCCATATTATTCTAGTGAAGGAAATTATGACAGGGGTCATTTTTTAGAATTATGTAGCAGGGTAAAAGGTCCCATGCAGCATTAGAAGGCAAAGGCGTTTATAATTAAATTGTAATTTAGGCCAGTGATTTATCGTTTTCTCAATGAAAAATTTGGTGCTGCCGAGAGATCCTAAGAGGAACTTTAGTGAGATACAACTTAATGAAATAATAAAAAGAAAAATTATTCTGGAATAGATTGTATTACAGTGGCGGAACAATTGCAGCCTGCCTTCTGTGGGCATTTCCATTATCAATCCTATTTCTCAAGGATTTGTAATTTAACTATCTTTTTTAAAAATTTTTTTTTAAGGATAAAACGTGACACAGAAATTTTGAGTTTTATATCTAGAGCATTTCTGGAGATTTAAACAAAAACATAATTAAAATCTTGTGGTGTTTTTTTTTTCATGTTCACAAATACAGTTTAAAGCATTTGTCAATTTGCTTAAAAGCTATTGAAATTAGAGAAATGCTGACTCTGTAATAACAGTAAAAAAATCCTGATTTATTTTTGGTGAAAAAATATATGATTTTCCTTTGTTTGTTTATCTTAGAGGTTTATTGGACCTCTGGTATTTGTTTATTATTTTTCTTTCTATCTACAATTCTCCATCTCCCATGGGTGAGATATGAGATTTAATCTATGGGATGGATATACACAAACCAAAAGAGAGGCTGCAGAATGCCAGTCATCCTTCAGTTGTAAAATAAAACAGTGAGGGCAAGTTTAAATGTAAACACGCGGAGTTCTTTGCTTACCAAGTTCTTTCATAAGCTTTCAATGTGAAGTCAGCAATTTCACAAACTGATTGTGTCTAAAGGTTTGTCTCATAAGGCCAATTCCATTGGTGTTTTGAGTCGAGAGATTTAACAGTTGAGTTGTTAAAAAATGCATGTTGCACTTTGGGGTGATACTTGGAACTTACTAGAATTCAAATTGTTCACTTATTATTATATTTCAATTGTCTTCATATTTCTTTATTGCTTTAATAATCTTTATGGTGGTTCTTTAAATATAATCATGCTAATAAACTTTTAATGACATGTGTTTTAAATAATTGATTGAAAATGGTATAAATATCTATTTGTCTGTAATAGCTTCTTCATTAAATACCTAACTTATTGGGTAAATAATGTGTGTTTCAAAAAATGCACTGTGCATTTACATTATGGACTTCAGATATATTAAGAAAATAACATGTATCCTACAAATTCTTTAAATATGTTTTCTTCAATAGCAGAACTCATTACCATCCATTGAGTAAAGAACACACACTAGATACATGTTGTATGAAACACGTATCATAATGTCTTGCAAAGACCTGTTAAGTTTATCTTTAAATCATTTTTAAAATTGATTTTTGGAGAGAGGAAAGGCAAAGGAGAGAGAGAGAAACATCGATGTAAGAGTGAAACATCAATCTGCTGCCTCCTGCATGCCCCCTACTGGGGATGGAGCCTGTAACCAGGGCATGTGCCCTGACCAGGAATCAAACTACAACCTTTTAGTGTGAGGGAGGACGCCCAACCAACTGAGCCACACCAGCCAGGGCAGTTAAGGTTTATCTTAGTCTCTGATCACATACTAGATTTGATCATTTTTCCTTCTTAAAACATATCTGGTAGGCTTTGGAATAAAACTTTTAGGAAGAGCAGAACCGTAATGCTTCAGAAGAGAGGAATGCTTTTTAATTTTTAATACATGCTATGTAATGATACCTGAAATTTCTTATCCTATGGTCTTTCTCTGTCCTCCAAACATGAGGCAGAATCTGTCCTCCAAACATGAGGCAGAATTGACCTGGTATGATGGCCCTAACACTGCTCTGTAGGCAAAGCCTAGTGGTAATTAAAAGCACAGACAAGCGGCATGACCTTGGGCAAGTGACTTAACTGTTTCTCATTTGTAAAACTAGGAATAATAATGGCGTCTGCCTCATAGGGTTATTGAGCACATTAAGTGAGTTAATACATACAAAGCCCTTACAACATTTTTTTGGCATATATTAAGTACTTAATAAACGCCAGTGAGTCTGTCTGATTACTTGTGATTATAGAGCATGAGCATCTTCCCTAGACAGATGTTGACAGAAATATTCTATTAAAGGCCTGTAATAAAAACTGAGCAATCTAAATTTTGACCTACCTATGAAAAACTTTTGAAAGTGAAGCCAGTAAAGAAACACAAAACCCTTGGGGAAGTGACTAATCCAGAAGACAGTCCACACACAGAGCTCTTTTATTCACGTGAAATATGTTAATCTGTCATTTTATATTCAAGACTCAGGTATGTTTTTATTTTACTTTTTATTTTCAAATAATTTTAGACTTAGAGGAACATTGTGAAATAGTAGGGAAAGTTCTGTATACCTATCACTCAGCATGCCCTAATATTAACATTTTGCATGACCATGGTACAATTGCCAAAACTGAGAAATTAACATGGATAGAAGACAATTGACTAAACTTGACTTTATTTGGATTTCACCGTTTGTTTGTTTGTTTTTTTCCATTAATGTCCTTGTTTTGTTCCAGGCCCCAATTTAGGACCGCGCATTGCACTTAGTTGTCACGTCTCTTTAGTCCCCTCCAATTTGTGAGAGTTCCTCAGCCTTTTTTTTAATTCCATGACCTTGGCACTTTCAAAGAGTGCTGATCAGTTACTTTATAGAATGTCCCTCAATTGGGGCTTTTATATTTTTTATGATATAACTCCAATTATATTGAGGTCATATAATGTTGGTAAGAATACCACAGATGTGTTGTACCCTGAGTTTATCATATCAGTGATATATCTTATTACTGATGATGTTAACTTTGGTTACTTGATTAATATGGTAACTGCTTTCTTCACTGCAAATTTACTATTTTTCCCTTAGTGATACCAAGATAAACATCTTAAGGGAGCTGCTCTTAAATTCTGCAAATATTCTATTTATTCTCAAATTTTCACCTACTAATTTTAGCATCCATCAGTGAATCTTACCTGCAACAATTATTATTCTGATGTTCTAATGTGATTTTCTGTTTTCCTTATTTCTTCCACATTGAATAATTGGAATTCTTCTGAAAATAAGAATTGTCCTTACTATTTTTTATTTATTCAGTTATTTATACCAAAATAAATTAATAGATATTAACAGATAACAAGCCAATATTAACATTAATTTGTTTTTTTGTTTTGCTTTTTGTATTTTTTTGCTTAAATGATCTCAGTTTGGGCCATTGGGAACTCTTTCAGGTTAGTTCTTATGTTATCTCAACATAACCCCATCCTATTTTAGGACTTTCTTACTCTGGCACCACAAGATGTTCCAGATTCCTGCTGGGCTTAAGGAGCCATGAGTCCTTTTGTTAGATAATGGTAATTAGGTACCAAGATCTAGACTATAAGTGTACTCACTTCTACTATGTAATCATTGCTTCTAGGCCAGTGATGGCAAACCTATGACACGCGTGTCAGAGGTGACACGCTAACTCATTTTTTTGGTTGATTTTTCTTTGTTAAATGGCATTTAAATATATAAAACAAATGTCAAAAATATAAATCTTTGTTTTACTATGGTTGCAAATATCAAAAAATGTGACACGGCACCAAAGTTGTTAGGGTTTTTCAAAATGCTGACACGCCAAGCCCAAAAGGTTCGCCATCACTGTTTTAGGCCATCTCAGCAAATAGAGTTTGGTCTTGCATTTAACCACATTTATATTTGTTTATGGATTCTTAAGTATTTTATAATGACAAACAGAAGAAATGTGGTGAAAGTCTTTTAAGAAGACAATTAGTATGTTTTATAAGTAGAAAAATTTTAAAGCTGGAATTCAGCACATATCCAGAGTTAGACTATGAGCCTATTGTAGGATTTTAGGCAGTCTTGATTCTTTGGTATATGAAACAGATAAAGAACTTTCTCACAGTCTTTGCCCATCAGTGACTTGGGGACCTGGTGATGATTCACCTTGAATTCCGTTGTCAGGTATTTGTCAAGTTGGGAACAATGTCATATTATTTATTTAATAAAATGTAATAAGTAATTGGGAGGATTTTTAATAATTGAGTGACAGTTTAATGTTTATATGTAGTAAACAAAACATTTTTGCATCTGTTTTGAAACTATGAATATACATGAATTTTTGAAAAAATTAATAATTTCCAAAACTTTATTCATAATTTAAACAACTATGTGCCTCAAGATGTTTACATGTTGAAAGTCAAGTTAGTCACTATGACAGACCCTGATGCAGCCCCATCCATTTTCCTTGGTTTTTCTTAGTATTTACATTTAAAAAGTTAAAAATTGTGAAATAGACTTTTTTCCCCCTAAACTCACAGAATAATTCTCTTTTGAAATACCAGAAACAAGTGATCTCAGAATTGGTTTTTAAAAGAGTTAATTCAGTTATGGCACTTTTTTCTATTACTTATTTCTCCAACAAAAATTTTATAAGTAATTAAACCTTCCCATTTTTCTACCTATTTTTCTTTTCTCCTTTGGTTTTCTACATTAACTAAGTCTGCCCTTTTTTTGATGGTCTGTAAGCAAATACTGCAATTAGCATTACTTACTACATGATAGCTATAATGGTCACTATTGATTATTTTACAATTTAAGCTTGGAGTTTACCAACACTTTATTCCTACCTTACAACTTAGGTTTAAATAGTCATTTCGTTATTTCCAGAAGTCTCTGGAAAAATTGAAGATAGAAAAGCCACAAGCTAAATGGATAAATGGAAATTAAGGAAGAACTTTCGTGTGGGACTGCTGTGGGAGGAGGAAAGTGGCTGGAGAATAAATCAGACTTCCACTTGCCATGTTTACAAACTGATGGTTTTGATAGAATTGACATTACACACAAACCCACATGAAGGGAAGCAATGAATTTAGAGCTGAGCAATGTGTTACTTTCAGTTCCTTTTGGTGTGTCTTACAAACCAAATTGTTTGAGCTTTCCAGGCTGAAGAATTAGAGATAGCTTAACACATCTTTTATCAATGGCTCTTTGAGTCAGATTTCTTGACTCAACATATACTTTTTTCCTTGGCTAATGGCAATCCCAACAGCCATCACGGAAGTGGCTAGTGCCACAATGTCACCCCCTTACTTGATAAGGCACCCTTATTGGCCTCCTTCCCTCCTATGACTTACTCTCTAATTGCCTACTGGATTTTCCCAGGTCACCTCCCTGATAAACTACTTGTAATCAAACCCTGTCTCAAGGTCAGCTTCTAGGAGAACCTAAACTATAGCCAGACAAAATCTAAGTTGTATCTTGGCATAAGGTAGGTTCCAAGTCCCTTACCACCTCCTCTTTGCTGTTCCTGTAAGTCTACTTTGTTTTTCTGTCCAGCTATTCCTTCCTAGAGAGCTTGGGGATGAGCAGATGAGCGGGGGAGAAGACAGTGAGGATGCTGAAACAAACAGGTACAGAGTTAGGGCAACTGAGCACCTTCTGTGAACCAGGCACAGGACTGAATTAACTGCTATACAAAGATGATCTCATCTCATTCTCTTGACAGCCCTGGAAGGACAGGGGTGGGTGGTGGTATCCCTTTTTGGAGATAAAGGAAACTGATATGCAGAGAGCTTAAGAGATTTGCATAGGGTTACAAGACTGCTAATGAATAGAACTGGGTTTGGAACCTAAGCTTATGCCCTTTTAGAGAAACACCTAGACTAGAAACCAGTAAACCTGGGTTTGAATCCAAGATATTATTTTCACTAGTTGTGTGGTCATCAGCAAGTAGTTTACTTTCTCTGGACTTGTTTTCTCATCTGTCAAATGAGAAGTAACAAGTAAGAGATGATTATCATTATAAAACATTTTATTTAGTCTTAGCCAGTTGGGTGCACTAAGATTATTTTGAGATGGAGAAAAAAATAGTATAAATATATTTGGCTAAAAGGGCTCTTCAAGACTATTTACCAGCTGGGACCAATCCATTGGTGGGAGGGGATGGAGCTGGGTGCAGAAAAGTAGTTTACTCTTAAATATATGGCTTATTAATCATCACTTTTTAATGCAGTAACTAGGCAGAGTTGTGTATCTGATCAAGGTGCCTTTGCCACTTGTAGTGGCCACACCATGAACTGCCTCAGTTTAGTGAAATACTTGGCTTTCCAACTCTTGGGTCAATCATGGCTGTATTTTCCATTGGTCAGAAATGGCTTAATCACAATATGGCCTTTAGCTTCATATTTGTCACTGTCAAGTTGGCTTTGTATTTTGGAAAGCTCCCAGCATTCATTACCATAAGGAGAAAAGGAGAGATCTGGGGGTGACTGGGTCAATTTCCATTGAGAGAAGTTCAAACTCCCAGCACCAGGCCTTGGAAGGCTGCTCAGAGGGGCCATCCTTGCTCTCAGCATGTATCCCATTAACAAAAAGAACCTGCAACTATATGTATTAAAAATATATTCATTGTTGAGTCTGCAGAATTGGAACCATAACCTTGTCCAGAATTGGCCTGAAGATAGACACGGTTGATAACAGAGCTCCCTTTGGCACTGATTCATTGTTAATTCTGCCTCCTTTTACCTCGGGAGCCATTTGTAGGTGTATAGTAATCAGTCATGAGACATGCAGACTCATAGATTGCTTCTTTAAATAGTTGTAAACTGGCAAAAGATTTCTTAGAAAATCTCATAAATAAAAGACTGGCATTTCATTTTGTATATTGTAATTGGGGCCTTCAGTTAAGAGAAGAACATTTTGCACTGACTTGCAGAGTTTTCCTTTATGTGACTCTAAGAGCCTGAGTTTGTGCTTATTAGGCAGAGGCCAGTGTGCCTTTGTGAGGAGGAAAGAGCTTGACTTTCATCTTCCCTTGATAATGTAGGACGTAGGTTTGTCTATGTTCCCACTTGTCATTTTCTTGCCTGCTATGGTGTTGGGAGCTGTCCAGGAACACTTTATGATGCAACTCAAACACAAGTGTCTTGAAAAGCCCTAATCCAAAGTGAATCTTCTATAAATAATAAACTGCAAATAGGCTCCATTTAGTTATATTAACCCCCAAATAGGTCAGGCACATTGTTTAAAAATGCAAACATCACAATAAAACAGATTCCCTAGATGCAGAATTTGACGTGTATGTGCAGATTTTCTGGACGTGGTATAGGAGAAAACAGCCCAGACCTATGCTTCACTACTTAAAAATTTATATATTATCTCTGAAAAGTGCTACTTTTGAAATGCTATTTATTATAAGCTGAGAGAGTTCCAGGGCTCCCTTCCTTGTAGAAGTCCTTCTTATGTTTCCTGGTTGCTGACCAGTTACTGCGAACTTTACTTTCTGAGACCTGTGGCATCCTCAAGAGAATTGTAGCTCTTGCCAAATTTTTTGTGATTTCTTGCTGAACACTTGGCATTCATGTGCAATCCTCTTTAGTTTCTTCAATGGGTCTAATTTCACATGGTAAGAATCTTATTGTTTGCCAGCCAAAATAAAACAGCCTAGTTCAAAACTATTTATACAATTCAAAACATTTTTTCATTTGGAGCTCAGTCGGCTTGCCTTTCTGCTTTGATCATATGTTAACTTCGTTGCTTTCATGCCAGGAATAATTAGACAATTAAGTGCTGACACTCTGGAAATGAAATGGCATGTTTTTATTGAAATTCTCACCTACAAAAATACCTAGTCTAATTCATATCCCCCCCTTAAAATTAAATGTGAACTCTAACATATAGATCCCAAAGTATTTGTACCTGGGCAAAGATATGGCACTGTAATTCAATTAAGCAATGGTAGTAATTACCTTTTTCCCAGGGAAGAGTAATTCTTCCAATTAATAATATGCTGAGGTCGAATGAGACATTTCTGTATGTTCCAGTTTGCTTATGGACAGCCATTACCCATGCAAATCTGTGATTCTGTTATAATGATTTCAAAAGTAAATAAAGTTGCATGATGTCCCACCCCACCTCCCCCATCGCCATCCCCTCCGTCTGCCTGCTGGCATGCACCTTGGCTGGCCTGGCGCCACCTGCTCATTGGCCCCGCCCCCCACTGACTGGTCATTCTGCTGTTTGGACAATTTGCATATTATGTTTTTATTATATAGGATAATCTCCTTTACCCATTAAACGTGAAACCTTATTAAGGCTGAGACCACATCACCATTGATTCCCCAGCACTTCAAATCCATTGCGTATAAGAGGTGCTTCTTAAATATTTTTAGAATGACTGAATCAATGAATCAGTAACTCAATAAAGGAAACATGAAGAATGAGTGACTTGGTCACATAATGTAAAATATAGCATGTCAAAATGGTAAAGAAGTGTTCTTTGGGTTCAGATCCAGCCTTTACCACATAGTAGGTATGTTTTCTTCAGAATCACTCAATCTATCTAAACCTAGGAGTAAAAATGGAAATATTAATAGGACCATCCCTTAGAGTTATTATAAAGAGTACATGATATTGATTATTAGGTACAATATTTGGTGAATAATAAACAATAAATGTTAGCTGTTATTATAACCATTTTTAATACTCAAGTCTTCAGCTGTTAAATGGTAGAGCCAAGATTTAAACCTATGTCTGTCTTATTCAAAAGCCCATAGTCCTAACTTTTGCACCTTTAAGATTGGAAATAATATTACTCTTTCATAGGTAGTAATATTGAAACTCATTGGGCCCTTTCAGACAGTGTTTTGATAGAAGTACTACAACACTTGGTTTTTATTCGAGTTTTAGGCTTTGTAAGTCAGTTGGGGAAGAAGATGATAGAGCTTCTTGAGGTTTGCTGATGTAGCAGATTTTTCTAGACTACTTCCTAGAATATAGAGGACCACTTTTAGAGAACACTTGTTTTGATTACCTAAGCTATCTAACCAGAATAGTAGCAGCAAGAACCCACTCTAGTTCGTGTTTGATAACCCAGAGACCCCATGTGACCTATGCTGGCGATCCAGTGAGAAGCCTTTAATTGCTTATGGTCAACAGTTTCTTCAGTGCTTTTCTTTCTTTTCTTTCTTTCTTTTTTTCTTGCTTTCTTTCTTTCTTCTTTTCTCTCTCTCTCTCTCTCTCTCTCTCTCTCTCCCTCACTTTCTTTCTCTCTCTCTCTTTCTTTGTTAATCCTCACCCAAAGATATTTTACCCATTGATTTTTTATTTTTTTCTAGAGAAAATGGAAGGGATGGGGGGAGGTGAGAGAGAGAGAGAGAGAGAGAGAGAGAGAGAGAGAGAGAGCTTAACGTGAGAGAGCCACATCAATTGCTTGCCTCCTGCATGCACCCCAACTGGGGTGGAGAACCTGCAACCCAGGTAGATGGCCTTGACCGGAATCAAACCCAAGACCCTCCAATGCAAGGGCCATCGCTCTAACCACTGAGAAACACCAGCCAGGACTGATGCTTTTCTTTTTACAATGTTTACACTAACACGGGAAGAAAGATGGGGTTTTGTGTCAGTTATACACTTATAATTAATAAACCACTCCAAACCATCGAAGCTTAAAACAACAACCATTACATTTGTTCACCCATCTTTACGTCAGCAATTTAGGGTGGGGTCCTCTGGGCAGTGCTGCTGGGCTCACCTGGGGCTGGATGAGTGGGGTGGAGGCAGAGGGTCTAAGATAGCCTTGTTTGCATGTCAGCTGGACCACATGTCCCCAGCATCTAGCAGGGGCATATTCATATCGTGGCAGCCAAAAGAGGAAAAGTTTCAATGCATAAGTTCTCTTCAAGACTCTGCTTGTATCACGTTTGCAAATATCCATTGGCTAAGAAAATCACATGAACAAGCACAGATTCAAGGGGTGGAGAAATAAAAACCACTTAAATTTTTTTATTATGGTTTATACTGATATTATTTTGTATTAATTTCGGATGTACGGCATAGTGCTTAGACAATCACAACTTTACAAAATGATCCCCCTAATATTTCAAGTACCCACCTGGCAACATACATGTTTATTACAATACTATTGACTCTATTTCCTACACTTGTTGACAGGCGGGGGCTGAAAGTCACATTGCAAAGGGGCGTGTGTTGGAGAGGGATGGGAGGAATCATTGGGGCCATCACTGCCAACAGTTAGCACAGTGTGGAAGATAGTTGCAAGTTCATGTTTGTAAGGTGTGAAGCAAGTCCTGAAAAATCTCTTGAGGGATTTGCAACTCAGAATTATATCTGGCACAGAATTGATTTGAAATATGCTGCTTATGTAACTGCTTCAAGCAGGTTACTAGCGGACCACATGGTGTTTGTTGGTGATAACGGGAACCTTAATGCACAAACCCTGCACATGGAGGCTAAGATGTGAACAGATCTAAGAGTTTGCAGTTCTAGCCTGGGACCGTTGGGTAAATGTAAAAGCCTTGTTTATGCTTCTTAAATACCGAATGTCTCCAGATCTGGGCACGCTTGCTAACGACACTTCATAGTCAGGTTTTCCATGGTTTCTTAAGAAAATTAAAAACCCCAGGAAACTCTCAAAAATTTCATTTATTCCATCTCACTTATAAGGTAGAACTCCTGATATGGCCTTCTCAGGTAGCTGCCATGCTGTGCCTAGCCTGTCTCTCTCTGACTCCCCACCTTCTTAGCGCCATGTCTAAGACAGCTGGCTAGATGCTTAGTGAGTCGGGGAGAAGTGGTAGGGAGGTAGGAACACAGGCCTAATTCTGTTACAGCCAACAAAGCCTCTGCATGGCACCTAGCCCGCTCCCTTACTTGTTAGATCAGAAAAGGGGCCTGCTGCATCCCCTCTCACTCCTGTTTACCTTGACCTTGCAGCTCAGATATGCTGCAAAATCAGTGACCCCAGGAAATCAATCTGTATGACCATGTGGCTGCTCCCTGGGGTGTTTTGAGTGAATTTAGAAATTGGGGAGTGTCCTAAAATCATCTTGTCCCCTGGCACATAGTGTGAGATCATTGCATTACGCATAATTGTGAAATAGAACCTTAAAATATTCAAGTAACTGGATATTATTTTGATATTTTGAATCAAAGGAAATGTAATATCAAGATAACCTCTCCCAAATTTGAGCCTCTAGGTTTAATTTATGTCTTCGAACAACACCCATGAAACATTTAGCAAACAGTTCTTGGATCACTTTAAAAGGGTTGGTTTGCATTAACTCACTAAACTTTGTTTGCCACAATATCACATGTCCTGAAATGTACATGTTCCCTTCTCTTAAAGATTTTGGGTTTTAAATTAGGAAAAAAACCCTCAATATCTTAAAGACAAAACTGCACATATTTCAGAAATTTGGGGGACTAACAGAAGAATGATCTTTAATATTAACAGTTACTAAATCTTTCGAGGATGCTAATGATGGTATTTCTCTTTCCATTGTACATGAACAGAAATTACACTGTGTAGTCATTTTGTTTCTTGACATTTAACAATAAATTTATTGATGAAAGATCCAGAATTTTGGAAACCTATTCAAATAAGAAGTATATAACTTGAAAAAAAGGTAAAGTATGTCTCTTATAACATCCCCCTTTCCCCCCTCAAAATAGAGATGCTTTCTCTCTTTTGGCCAGGGTGATGAACAGAGAGGGTGGGCCAAGGCCAAGACACCATGATTAACTGGCTGTGTTATATTCCTTTCCTCTGTGGTAAGGCTGCAGACTTTGGGACTTGCCTAAAGCAAGGGCTTTGAATCCAGAAATACATGCTACAAACTTAATAGTTATTTCAGTGGGTGTCCCACGAGTACAGACATGCCCACTATTATGGTTAGTACAGTGAGTTAGTGTATCAGACATGCCCTGCGGAGGGCAAGCCCTGAAGCTCATCCTAAATAAAGGGAAGGCTTTCTTCTAAAGGATTTCTGCATTTTGCCTTTTTCAGCTTCTAGGGGCTGCCTCTATTCCTTGGTTCATGGCCCCTTTCATATTCACAGCCAGCACAGCTAGCCCAGACTTTGTCATGATTCCAACTTTCTGGTTCTTGTTCTTCTGTTTCCCTCTTCCACATTTAAAGGACCCTCGTGATTAAATGGCAAGGCCAGCTCCAGTTCTAGATGCTCAGAGGCTTAACGGTGTGCTGCCCTCTCTCTTTCTTTGATGCAAAGGGAGTCGTTAGGTTGCTTGATCCCTGAAACATGTTGCACAGTTAGTTCTATTGTCATTTTTAGGTTTTGGTGTTAGTAGAGGGTTGTAAAATTACCCAGGGAACTTGGGACGGTGTGAATATAAGTCACTTGAGAAAATAAAATGTCATGTTCACTTTATTAAGTCAGATTCTAGCTACTTGTCTTCAAAAGGTTGTACACTGGCTTAAACTCTGGTTAGGTTTTATTTATGGGTGGTTAGCACCTTAGCCACTCACGTGTACCCGCATACATACACCCTACTGTCCTCTCTGCTCAACCACTAGAAGTCTGAGATGGAAATGACTGTGGGCTTTGAGCTACTCTTAACATTTTACAAGTCTAATGTTAATCACTCCCCCATAATGTACATCCTTGGTGGTTTAAAAATGGAACTACATCTTAATAAATGCCATTTGTTTACTAGACAAAATTGTAATAAAAGACACCTATGAGAGTAAAATTGTTGGGCGTCTCTAGAGTATATAGTCTGTTTCCAAAAATCATGCAATTGTTATTTACGTTTTAAAAATCAGTATATGTAACATAAATAATGTACTGTGTATATGGCATTTTTTATGACCATTCCAAAGGAAGTAGGTTTGAATTTTCTTCTAAAGGCTTTCTGCATTTTGAGCACTCTTTCTTTACAGCAACATTCCTGTGTGCCTTATGACTAAAAATCTTAATTTTAATTGCAGTTTGTACATGGAGGGAAGCATTAGATATTGAATCTGGAAAACAGGATAAGTTACCTGTCATAGCGCACCTCCTAGCTGAGAGTACCTAAATTAGATAATACTAACTAGGCTTAGCACTTAGCAAGGTGTTTTCTTTTTTAAATCTTTATTGAGATATTACAGATACACAAAAATGCACACATTTAATGTATACATCTTGACGAGTTTGGACATCACCTCCACAAATGTCCTTGGGTTCTTTTGTATTTTCTATTTTCATAAGAATATTTAACATGACATCTTTCCTCATAACATACTTTAATGTGCACATACCAATGCTTTATGGTTATCTATAGGTACTATGTTATACAGCAGATCTCTAGAATTTCTTCATCTTGCATACCCACTGGAAAACAATTCCCCATTTCCTCTTGTTCTTAGTCCCTGGCATACACCATTCTATTCTCTGCTTCTATGAGTTTGACTATGTTATATATCTCATGTAAGTAGAATCATGTAGCATTTGTCCTTCTGTGACTAGCTTATTTCACATAGTATAATGTCTTCTAGGTTCATGAAGGGTATCACAACTGGCAAGATTTTTGTCTCTTTTTAAAAGGCTGAGTAATATTCCCTAAGGCACTTTCATCTTTATAATGATTCAGGAACACTAACCAGAGGCCAGGACTCCATTTGCTTCAGACTTCTGACTGTTCTGAATTAAATGTCATTCTCTACCTCTTGGCTCTCTTTCCATTTTTGGTTAGCCCACCCCTCCCTTTTCCCTTTTTAATCTTATTCTCCATATGTTTCCAGTAATTATACCTTTTAAGGTTTATGTTTTACTTCATAAATTGACTCTAGTCCTGCATTATTCATTTGGTGGGACACTTCTACCTTAATTCTTAAATCATTGTCCAAACTATCACTCTTCTAAAACAAGTTACCTTGACTTAAAATGCCTTTTTCTTCCATGCTCTCCTAATTTAACATACCCAGGTTAGTCTGGAAATAATGGCAAGATTGTTGTGGAACCATTTCCTACCATCTTTGACCATCTCAACTTTCATTTTCCTACTTAAATATAAATAATACATTATTTTCTCCCATAAGACCAGAAATCCACTGAGAGGTAATCTAATTCTGGACTAACATTGTGTGGAATAACTAAAAGGTTTGTAGTCACTTTTTGCTTTTGCTAGTCTTGCTTGATTTCTGGACTTTATTTTCTTCCCTAGCAGTTGCTCTTTACATACTATATCTTTTACCTGTGCTCTATATGATCCTGTTTGGACAATGGGCTATGCTAGTTTCCACACAATATCTAAGGCACTTATTCCTCCACAGAAACATAAATGAGGCAAAGGTACACTTAAATTCAAATATTTTGCCAAAAAATGATATAGCTTTAGATTGGCTATTTTTCTATTAAAAGTTTGTGTTACACAGTATACTCCTATCACCGAGTTTCATCCTCGGCTTAGAACTCTTCTCTAATGATTTTTGGAGAAGAAATTTGCTGTTACTTACTTTGTACTTTACCTAGATAGAGACCTATGAGAAAATCATAAATTCCTTTCAGTCTTTTCCTCAATAAGTACTTAAACTACCAACAAATTAAAATGTATCCATCATTAGTAATTTATTATTTAATGTGAAATGAATTTCTATTATCATCTTTTTTGGGAGGGAAAGGCAATGAATAATACTTCACAGGCTCTCTTTTCAATTGGAAACAGTATTTCCATTTCGAGATGTGGTAAAGCAGTCAGTGCTTATTCTAGCCATGACCTCCTTGGCTTGCAAGATTTTTATCAACGTCCCACTCAGAATGCCTCGTTTTTAGTCCAGCACACAAAAACTCTCAGCTTTTCTTGATCATTTTGGTTGCTAATTTCTGGATATTTTCCTTAAACCAAACCATTTTTTTTTAATTTATTTACAGGGTTCTGGATTTCTTGAATTCTTCAGTGAACAAGCAGAGAGTAAATCAAAGAAGAGCTCCTATCTTGGTATGTACACACATCCAATTGGGATGCCCTAGGATTACTCATGCAGTCTTCTTCGAGTACTTTGTTTTACTCAAAGTAGTTGAAGGTTGATTTCAACAGGGAGGCTTATAACATTTGTGACATAAAAATAACTTAGACATTAACAGCTTCACTTTCCAAACTCTGATTATTATTGTTTTCTGATATTCTGCCATGAATTAAATTTTTGTTATTAGAGCTTTGATGTCCTCTGCACACTAAGATGTACTTACCAACTAAACTTTCAGCCCTGAAACAGTGAGTCCGGTTGCTAAAGATTCTGTTGGTATATGGGTAGGGACAATCTGTGATCTCTAAGGAAGATGTTGTCCTGTTAAGTCATGAGCTTTGCTATTTTCTGTGGTTAGTGATAGCTGGTCTTGGTGAGTGCCATGTGGGTGGCTCATAGATGCTTTCCTTTTTGAGAATGAGTATAACTCTGGATCCACATTGTTGTAGAAATGAATGAAGTACAATGATAGGAAAGTCCACAGAGCAGTGAAATAGGATGTTGTTTGGAATTCATTGGGTGTTTCTTGGAATTCATTCCCATGGCTATAGCTAGATTTGAAGACACGGCAAATGCACTCACCAGAAAACTGTGGTTTGAGTTTTCCTACAGTAGGAAAGAGAAGAAGAGTTTAAAAGTCAAGGCATGTTGGAAGCAGAACCAAGTTGACATTTGCCATTCCTGCACCTCTTTACTATCCCAGAACACATTTGACCTGGGCAATATTTCATTATACAGCAAAACATCTTTCTCTTTGGTATACAAGGCAAGCTTTTCTGTTACTGGGGAAATATACTCCTCCATGCTATGATTTGAAAATAGTAATACTGTTAAGAAAGAGCAGGGATTTGAGTGAATGCATCAGACATTCATTTGATGAGGTGTTGAGTAAACCAGATGGTTTGTATCAAATGCCTTGATAAAATATTTTAGAAATCAAAGCTGGTTCCCATTAAAAAAAAAATAAACCCCTCTGGAAGGATTGCTTATGACTTTCACCATTTTGTTTTCATTTATTTCAAGTAGTTTTTAAAATTAAGTATATTTATGAGCACAAGTCAAGCTTGGACTGTAGATTTTAAAATCAATGTGCTTCACCCAGGATATTTGATCCCAACAGTGGTGCCCGGTCACCTGGTGCCCTCATCCTGGTTATCAGAGCAACATCTGTTTAGATGGAATGCTGATGTTTGTACATATCGAAGCCCCAATCACTTGAATTTTCCAAAAATGAGAACATTGGGTGTTTCTCTTTGTGTGTGCTAATGGTATGGACTGATTTCGCAGAATCACTGCAGCAAGTTGTAAATGATGTATGAAATGAAAAATTCCTGTCCAGTGCACAGAGCGAATATATACACTTCTATGCGATCATTGCAGTGCTGGGCTATTTGTTTTAATATTTCCTTCAGGCATATAGTAATTTTTTGGTGAGTCATATCCAGATGCTTGCCATTGGGAAAGAGCACAGGCTTCATATATATATATGAATTTCAGGTCATGTATAAGTATATTTAAATTAAGAGAATGCTGGATTTTAGAGGATTTGACCTTTAAAAAATAACATTGTAAGAAAACAATAGAATATATTTGTTTTTAAAAATAGGAAAACTTGAAGAAACTAAATAGTAAAATTATTTAAGTCAATTATGGAAAAATATCCTTTGTTTACATTTAGTATAGGTCTTTTAAAGTTTATATACCTGTGATTAGATGGAATTCTTTAGAAAAAACTTTTCCTATTAATTTATTTGTAGTTTTACTCCCAGTTACCAGTAAGACTTGAACACCTTTCCATGCTCTTCTACAATGTAAGTTTTAATCACTGTGTACTATTCAATTACATGGGTGTAACATTAAGAAGTTTTACCCATTCCTATTAAAGAGTCAATATGTAGGTTTTCTTCTAATTTTGATAATGTAAATAATTTCCTGTGTCATTGCTGTAGTGTTTATGTGATTTTTGTAATTTTGGTTTATTATCAGGTAATGCTAAATTTCCCTCTGTTCTTCTTTTTCAAAAATTTCTTGGCTATTGTATTGCTTTATCTGTGTTGGATTTTAATGACGATTGGATTTTTATGAATGATTGGACTAGACTTGGTATCTCTGTAATATTGTCATTCCATTGGTGAACACACTGTGTCTCTCCATTTATTGGTGGATTTTCTAACCTGGATTCATCTTTAAATACCAGAAATAAGCCTTCCTAAGACATGATGATATTCTATTAGAGTTCTTTATATAATTCCTAAGTGATATCTATGAAGATCTTTTTTTGAACAGGGGTGATTGTGGCCTCATAATAACAAGGTTTCCCCGTCCTCCCTACCCCTCCTACCCCAGTATCATGCCCTGGACCAGTTTAAATAGCAAAGAGTAGTGACCCCTCCTCTTCTTTAAATGTGATAGAATTAATGTCAGTGTCTGGGTCATTTGAGGGATAAATTCTTTGAAACCTCTACTTTCCTTTCAAGGGTATTTAAATGTTTAGATTGTTTTTTATCCCTTATTAAACTAACTTTGGTAATTTATATTTCCCTATTAAAATATCAATTCATCTAGATGTTAAATTTGTTAGTATAGATGCATATAAAATATTGTTACAATTTTAAAATAATCATAAATATGTTGTTAAATCATTTTCCTCATTCTTAATATGAGATATCTTTTTCTTGATTGGCTTTGACATAGGTAGCTTTGAAGAACTAGCTATTAAATTACTATTTTCATAGTTTTTCTATTTTCTTAATAGCTTCTTACGTTGCATCTTTGGTTCATTTATCATTTTTTGTTTGTTTACAAATAAAATATTTGATTTTTATTTTAGCTGCATTATGTAACTTTTGATATGTTGTATTCTTATTTTATTCATTGTATAATAGCTTGAAGTACCATTTTGACATCATCTATGACTCAAAATTCTTTTAAAAGAGTAATTTTAGAATATAAAGTAGTTGAATTTTAAGACTTCATCTATTAATATTAATTTCTAGTTTCATTTAATTGTCTCTGATATATACCTGCTATGACTTTTACTTGAATTTTATTGACATTATTCTTATGGAAGAGTATATAAGATCATCTTTGGGAAGGAGTCCATGGGCACTGGAGATGAAAGTTATTTTATTTAGAGTAGAGAATTTAATCTTACTAATTATATTATCAAGCTCTTCTATATCATAGTGCTCTTGCTGTCTGCTTTGATCTTCTTTGACCCACTGTGAGAGATGTTGAAATTATTTATTAATTTGTTCTTGTTTTCCTGTAACTCTTATAGAGATATGTGCATTTTGACAGTGCAGAATTATTTGACAAATAAAATTGTCTATTTGCTTTGAATTGTACTTCCTTCATATAAAAGCTCTCTTCCTTGAATTTTTCTTTGTCTAATATTAATATTATGTTTTTATTTTTATCTCTTTAATATATCTTTGCTCCTCTTTCTAAAAAAATCTTTGTTTAAACATTATTTTTGCTTAATAAACATAATACCACTTTAAATATCTTGGTATATTTCTTCTAATTTTCATGTGTAACAGTTTATTTTGGCTAGACAGAACTATGTGATTATCCTATATAATAAAGAGGAAATATGCAAATTAACCCTCACACCCTCACAAGGCCAGCAGGGGGGTTAGTGAGGGATGACCAAACGACTGAACAAGCAGGCTGCGTGGGGTGACTAGGCTGGCAGGGGGGTTAGTGAGGGACGACCAAACAACTGAACTGCAGGCTGTGTGGGGTGACCAGACCGGTGGGGAGGGGGTAGTTGGGGGTGACCAGGCTGGTGGGGGGCACAGTTAGGGGTGACCAGGCCGGCAGAGGGGGGCAGTTAGGGGCAATCAGGCCGGCATGCAGAAGCAGTGAGGGGCAATCAGGCTGGCGGGGGGGGGGGCAGTTAGGGGAGACCAGGCAGGCAGGCAGGCAGGTGAGCGATGAGGAGCCAGCAGTCCAGGATTGTGAGAGGGATGTCTGACTGCCAGTTTAGGCTTAATCCCTAGGATCGGGCCTAAACCGGCAGTCAGACATCCCCTGAGGGGTCCCGGATTGGAGAGGGTGCAGGCTGGGTTGAAGAGATCCCCCTCCCCCCATGCATGAATTTCATGCACCGGGCCTCTAGTAATATGTAAAAGTATAAGGTATAAGTAATTGTAAGGTCTTATGATCATTTTAAGGTCTCCAGGATATTAATGTTGATTACATCTACATTTTTATTTATTCTATATCATCATGTGTTTATCAGCTCTATGCTTCTTTACAAAAATAAATTTGACCTTGATCATTTTCTATGATGTTTATTTTTTATTTTAATAATTTCTATACTTACTTTTATTATTCAATGTTGGTGCTGTGTTTTGAAGAATAAGGTAAATTTTGGCCAATTTAAGAACATAAAATGCTTACATATTTGTCAGACATAAAATGTTCCTGATAACACTAACAAGAATATTAGAAATACTGTTTTAATGTGTGTTGTTAAAGTAGTTGGTTCTATTGAATACCCTGAAATTCAGAAATGTTGAAATCGAAGTCTACTACTCTTGGAATCATTTGAGTTCATTTAAGCATGTATGATCATCTCTAAGGTATTGATAATACTTTAGGTCTTTTATTTATCTCCTAGGTTTACCACACTCACCTTATTCCCAGAATGCTCTTGTTCTTTTCTCTTTTCCTAGCTCTTGATAAATCAGATTCTAAGATGGAAATATGCCTCCTATGGGATGCCATATTATAAATTTTATGATACATAGTGTTTTTCTAATAGATTTTATCTGTTATATGAGCCTGTCTTATATACACGACTCTGTCCTTAAACAATATTATTGATTTTTATTTGTTTTGGTTACCCATATTTCTTATCACACATTCCACCCCTCCCCTTAAAAATCTATCTCCCATTGTTGGATAGTATCAATTTTCTTCACCTAATATTTCTGTCTTTGAAAAAAGCAGAAAGATGACATTGTTAAATGGGCCATTTAACTGAAGAATGGCATGCCAGACGTTCTTTTTCCATATACATAATGAGAGAGATGTATATAGGTTAATGTATGTATTTATAGAGATGAATATTATAGCTATTTTATGATATTTAAGACTAAATGCCACAGTTGTATTTTTTAAGTAAGTCTAAACTCCTCTTAAAGGAGAGCTGAGAAAAGTAGTAATTTGGAACTAGTTGGCTTAACTTAAAAAGCTCCCCTGTGACATCGGAGTGTGTTTCATGCAATTGCTTTCTTAGACTTCCTCATTAAAATATTGACTACTCTTTTTCTCCAGCAAATGCTAATCCTGCCTCTCATGTACATGTATTTACATTTCACTGCAGGCAGCCTGCCAGATTAGAAATAAAACCAATTTGTTAATATCACTATTTCCTTTTCAGCAAAGAAAATATGCATTAAATTAAAGGCCTTTTCTAAAAATAATAAGAAAGGGCTCCTGTTGATACCAGCCATTTATTTGTCTCTCTGGATGAGGTTGTGATGGCTCATCTTTATCAGCCTGCATTTCTCTGGCCATCTCTGTGCAAGACTCTGGATTCCAAAAGACCCAGCACAGGCCCTGATGTTTGCTCTGCTCCCTTCTCCTCACCTGTTCCACTATTGCATTTTTGCCAATCCTTGTCAGCACCTATCTGAGAGGTGCAAAACACTATTTTTTTGTAAAAAATGTGAGCAAATGTGATTAATCCTGGCTGATAACATGCTGCTTTGCTGGAGCATTCTCCCCAGAAATCTTGGAAATCTTTGAACTGTAAGAAGGTTCCCATTTGATTTATGATTCATAAGTGGATCAGTGTTATTAAAATCCACAGGAGCCCTTTGTTCATTTAGTCATTCTGAGGGCCACCCATCATGCATTTCCAAATACTATTTTGCACAAGAGCATCTTCCTGGACCCATAGCTATTTCTTCAATAATTCTGTATAAAGCAACTAATTATGTAACTGAACATCAAGCCGTATTAGTAACCATAGAATGTTTGTGCATGTTGGGTTATCTAAATTTGCAAAGTCAAGTGAATTTTCAATAAAGCTAATATGTTATTACCCTTATTAGCATACTTAGCCTGGCTGGATGCTACTCTTTACTTTGTTGAATATTTTATTTATAAAATTGATTAATTGATATTTACTATTGTTCCTGTAATGCATAAGGAAAAAGGAGTCATTTATAAATGCCACTGTGTAGTTGGTGCTGGGAGAAGTGAGATCTGGCATCTACAAATTGGTGCCCACATTCTGTTAATTTCTCTTGATTTTTCTCCTTATTTAATTATGTTTTCCATGTTGTTTTCCTCTCCAGTCAAATGTTGGCCTTTACTGTAGCAAGGTTAGAAGAATAAGGTCTTATTAATAATGTTTGTGTTACATTTCTACTTTGGGAAAAATATTAAAGAAAGAAAAGATAAGTAGCTGACTGATGACCTCCTTTCCTGTTTTGTCTTAACTTTAAGATTTAGGGTCCTCAGTTCTTTACTGGCCATCAAAATTAGGAAATGTTTCTGTTCTTAAGCTCTTTCATTTTTTATGATAATTTTGTTCTATCTTACTCACATTCAGTTTGAATGGAGTTGTTGGCCTCTCTCTTGTATCTTGTTTTTGTGTTTTAATTGGTATAGTATCATGTCCATTTCCTAAAATCCTGAACAGCCTTGAGCTGGGTACACGCTGAGAGCTTAATGGTCCTTCTGCTATAGTCTTTGGTCCTTCAAGTGGTCAGCACTGAAGTACCTCTGAGGAAGACATAGTTAGCAGTGTTGTTCTGTGAGGAAAACTGCCTCCTCCAGCTGGTAAGCAATTTATGCCCTGAAGCATGAAGATTTCATAGCCCATGTAATTTTATCCTTCTTGGTGTCACTGCAGGTGCTATTTTTATTCATATAAATATTTAATCTTCTATAAAACTTATTAAGCTGTTGGCCTCAATAATATTTTTTGGCAGTGAGTTCCCTAGGTTAAAGAGACACAGTTAAGTACAACAGCTTAGCTCAAGATCACAGTTTTAAGAAAGGTATAAAAGGCGATTTTCTGAGATTGAAAAAGAGACTCCATCAAAACTGTTTAGGGTTCGGCTATGACATTTCCCAAGAATGCTCCCATGGACTCAGTAGCAGTGAGTTGGCATCTGAAAGACTAGGAAGCAAGCTCAGTTGAAACTAAGTGAAAGTAGTGAATATGTCTTTTTTTAAAAAAATATATTTTATTGATTTTTTACAGAGAGGAAGGGAGAGAGATAGAGAGCTAGAAACATCGATGAGAGAGAAACATCGATCAGCTGCCTCCTGCACATCTCCCACTGGGGATGTGCCCGCAACCCAGGTACATGCCCCTGACCGGAATCGAACCCAGGACCCCACAGTCCGCAGGCCAACGCTCTATCCACTGAGCCAAACCGGTTTCGGCGTGAATATGTCTTTTTCTGCATCCAGTGAAGAGGAAATGCAGATAAAACATCTGTGTAATGTTTTTCACTTTCTTAGCATTCAGCCATTCGCATTAAGATGTTTTTCATGGAATTATTTTTTTACTGGTCTTTCCTAGCCTTTTTTAAAAAGATGTATTTTTATTGATTTCAAAGAGGAAGGGAGAAGGAGAGAGAGAGAGAAACATCAATGACAAGAGAGAATTATTGATCGGCTGCCTCCTGCACACCCCCTACTGGGGATCGAGCCCACAACCTAGGCATGTGCCCTTGACCAGAATTGAACCCAGGACCCTTCAGTCTGCAGGCCGATGCTCTATCCACTGAACCAAACCAGCTAGGGCCTAACCTTTTTAAGTAATTTGCTTTAAAAAAAAATCCTATTTTTTGTAATCCAATTACAAAAGAAATTTGTAATTGCCCAAACTCGGAAACTGCCCAAATGTCCTTCAACTGATAATTGGATAAACAGTGCTATATCCATACAATGGAATACTACTCAGCAATAAAAAGGAATGAACTGATGCACACACAACATGGATGAATCTCCATGCTGTGGATTCAGAAATCTCCATGCTGTAGATTCCATTTACAATGCATTCTGTAAAAGCAAATCTATCGCGATAGAGAACAGATCAGTGGTTGTAAAGGACTGGGTCTGGGGGGAGGGGTTGACTAACAGTACAAGGGAGTAATGGAACTTTTCAGTATTCTGCTGGTTACCTATCTATGCATTTGACAAAAAATTCTTTACACTGAAAAGGATGGGTAAATTATACTTCAGTAAGCCTGACTTTAAAAAAGAAGTGACCAGCAGTCTGATGCTTCCCTATCTGACATTATGACCTCCCCACATTGGTGGCCTGTGGTAGACTCTTTAATTCTTCACATAATGGCATCATGTCCATTTTAAGAGGTTTTGTTTATAAACTTCATCATCCCTTGTAAGAATTTTTTAAACTCAGAATTTTGGTAGAGATGGTAAGAGCTTTCTATGAAACACACATATTTTGTATGTAATAAAAAGCACTACTTTAAGAGATTGACTAATAGGTAGCTCTTTTGAGATATGGGATGACATCATGGAAATCCATGTAACTTCTTGGCAGTGTGAGTAACAGATCTACAGGCCTTATAGAGTGTGGGGATTGGGATCCCTGAAACTCATCTGCACATTCACTTTTCCAGATATGAGTAAACTCTAGTTTTACTGTCTCCAAACTCCAGTCAGGATGCTTAAAGATTATTGAAGAAAAACAATGAAACTCACTTTGTGGTACGTGGTACAATAAAACATCACTTGTTATTTAATGATGCAAAACCACCCATGTGTTTACCTATTGTTTAAAAGTTGTTTGTATCTCATTTGCTTCTAAAATGGATTTGAGGTGGCTCCTTTCAGTAAAGCAGATATTTTGAACATTATCTGTTTTGCTGGGCCACATTCCCACTTCCATATTCCTCACTTTGCTAAGGATCTCTCTGGACCACCTTGGGAAACTGCTGCCCTCTCTCTGGGTCTCAGCTTCTTTTTTCAAAAGTTAAGGGGGAAATGATGATCTGAGAGATCATCTCATTGGTCCCCAAGCACTCATGTCCCCTTTCATGACATTTGTCACAATATATTTAATTAATTATTTGTTCATCTCCTACATTAGACCATAAGCTCTATGGGACCATGCTTCTCTTCACTGTGGTATTTTCAGCGGACAGGCAGCACTAGTGAAATATTTGTTGAATAAATGAATAAATTAAGGGCATCTGCCATCCCTAATGGGCCCCAATTGTGTTTCTGACTACATGTTTTTACCATTCTACATTTAAGCATCGTCTACCTGCAGATTATTGGTAAGGACAAGCAAAATTACTGCTATTACAATTATTTTTGTTTTTGGTGTATCTGAATGTTTTGTTAAAATTTCCTCTTTGGTACATGGTTTGTGTATTTGTCTATTTCTATTGGCTGGGAGGTAACCAGGTGGCAGCTCCTTCCAATGAGTGTTTTCTTTACAGTTTGTGCTGTGTCTCATCTCAACACCGAGTAGGTAGCTGGTGGGTGGGCTCTGGACATGGAAATGAACCTTGAGTGCTCCTTAGTATGGTAAGTCCAAGATGGCAAATACTGTGGAATTTTGTATAGAAATCTGTGGCTAGTTGTAGATATTGATTTGTTTAACCAATTGTAATGACTGAATCGGGGATAGCATTTTAAAAAGTAGGTTTATGCAAGGATTTCAATTACGTAGACATTATATATACCATCTATATAGTACTGTGCTGTATATAGCTTAAACATCTTGGATCTTTGTATTATATATTGATGCAATTGTCAAAATCTAGTTTCTCCCTTTATTGTAGTTCTTTGTTCTTAATGGGAATTTAGGTCAGCACACAACATTGCCAGGGCATCCCAAGAATTTCCCCCAGAAGCAAGGTGGCCAGATCTCCAGAAGGTCAGCAACACCGTTTGGCAATGGTACGTTCCCTCCTCGTTGACAGCAGTATCTGGTTCAGTGTGGAAAACAGTGACTTTCCCAAGGATTTTTTCTCCCATTTTTTTCTCTTCCTTTTAAAACCACCTTCGCTTCCCAAAGTAAAATTATTTTTATCCCCTTCTCTCTGAAATCAGTGTATCTATTTGGAGACTAATGCAAAATCACTGTGCCGCGTTTCCAAATGGGCCATGTTCTCTGCAGTCCCACCAGGCTCTGCAGCCTCTTGAGTCTTTTGAGTTCAGATGGTAAGTGTGTGAGGGTGTGAGATTGGGGTGGGAGGTGGGTGCAGCTAATCGTGGTTAATTTCTCCAACAAGAAGAGATACCTGCTGTAGCCTAAGCCAGTCCAGTGCCCTCTTCGAGATCGCAGGTTCCATCATTGTTTTCACTTCAGTATCCACCATTGTAGCTTTACTCTGTGTTTCATGGCTTATGCTTTCCAAACTGCATTCATTCTTTGTTAGCAAACACTTACTCACCAGCTTCTCTGTCCCAGACACTTCCTGGGTCTTGGGGATGCATCAGTATTCAAAATGAGCAGTGCTTTCCCCTTACTGTTTTTCCTTATCCTCACAGCCCTGGGAAGCCAGTAGGACTTACTTATTCAGTAGGACTTACTTATTAGCCCCACTAGAAAATGAGAGCGGGTATGTGGCTTTCCTCTGAGATCACACATGAAGTTATTGGCAAGATTAGAACGGGAAACCATATCTTTGTGCTTCCAGCTAACTAACATCACCCTTTATTATCCCAGACAAGACCTAGGGGTGGGGAGCAGAGGCAGGCAAGGTCCCCTTTGGGTCTTGGATGTTGCATTTGTCCTTGGATTGTGACCTTCCAAAGGACCCCTAACAGCTTGTCTTTGAGAAATGACCTGCCATTTTCAGACAGCATCAAGGAGAGTCCAATTAGACTACGAGATGGGAAGCAAAGTATTGAGTTTTAATATTTTTTTAATATTTGGAAAGGAAAAAAAAGTGATTCAAGGAGAAGGTATAAAATGAAAACAGTTTTTTAAAACTCACATCTGTGGAGACGCTACTAATCAGTGGCTTTTTCTCTCCCCATTCCTTTTATTTTTTATTTTTTTATTTTTGGAAGGGGAGGGACGGCCCTGCTGAGTTCTGGAGTATGCCTACAGCAGCTTTTAGCAAATCACAATCCCAGCAGCAGGTTCAGCTTTGAAGAAAGATTTACAAATCTCTCACTGCTTTATAAATATCTGCATTTATATCTTAAAGAAGAAGAAGAAAAAGCCCCTTGCGGTTGGTCTCAGCCTCCTCACCCTCTCTCCCCACCACTTCCCCTTTTCTTGCTTTCCTCTTTCAGAAATTAAAGATTGTGATGTGTGCAGGAAATGAGGGTCTATAAAATTGTGATAAAATGTTCCTGCAAAATTGCCTTTGAATTTTCGCCTTGAATTGCAGGCGAAATGAAATTGTTCGCTTTCAGCATCGCTTTGTTTTTGACCCCTTTTTGTGAATTCTCAAAGGAAAGAAACATATTCCCATCTTTTATAGTAATCAAATTTATCTGGCATCTCTCAGCCTCTTGAATTACTTATGCTAGAGTTGGCCAGCCTCAGGAAGGCTGTGGCTAGTTTATTGTTCTAAAGTGAGGGTTTTTGACATGAGGTTCCCTACATTGTCCTAGGGGAGTATAGGAGAAAAATTGAATGTGTTTTCTGACTTGCATATGTATGTTCTGTGTATATGTGCATATGTGTTGTAAAGGTAAAAGATATCATCTAATGAGAAATAATAGGGAACTTCATGATCATAGGTCATGGCTGTTTAATATTTTCACATGGAAACGTTTCATGTCACTGATACAGAATTGTATGCAAAAAGCAAACAAATATCCGGGAAAAGGCTTTGCATTTGAGCAAAAGTGCTAACAATAACTCGTTGTAACCCTGTTTAGTAACTAGTTGGTTTTAACAAGTATTATTTCTGTAACAGGTGATAATATCACGTTATAATTTCTGGAGTTTAATATGACTCTTTCACATAAGCACACAGGATCAGAGGCAGAACATTGGCCATCACCTGCAGCCGCATTCTGTCAAGCTCAGCCTTGTCTGGTAACCCTGGGTTCTCCCGTAACATGATTCATTCCTTTCTGTTTATTTCTGGTCTCTTGTGTCTATACTCAAGAAAACCTAGGCTACAGGTGCAGACCTGCAGAAATCAAATTTGAGTTTCTAAACCAAATCATTCTTACGTTGAGAAAACAACATAATATACAACTATCAGAGAGAATACATAAACAGTCTTTTCTTTGTGTAGTCTTCACCTCCACTGGGCTCAAGTTAAATATTAGCTAAGAGAAATTATTTTTTAAAACCATTACTATTGTTTCCCATATCCTTTGTTTAAACCGATGCTTAGAAAACTGTGATGCATACAATTGCCGAACTTCTTTCATGAGTATACATTTCTAAATAATTTCTAAATTATAATAAGTTAACTCTGAAATGCTCTCAATAGTTACCTCATTTTTTCTATTATTTTTTACAGTATTAGCAAAATGTGTTTATGCCACAACCTACTCTCTTCATATTAATTTTTCAAGGTTTTCATTGTGTGTTTCTGGTTTACTACTTATACATTTCTTAAATAGGAACTCATAAAAACCAGGACCCTTTCTGTGAAGCTATTCTTATTTAGGTCAGGAAGAGGTCCATACGAGTTTAAGAAAATATAAAATAAACATGCTTAGGGGTCGGTGTGGTATGTGAGGTATGAGCATCTCTCACATCCACTACTGCAATATTGTGAGATTTTAGAATCTCTGGAATAGAGGGTGGCACACAAATCGCTTTAACAGACCATCTCTCTATGTATCAACATCCAAGTAGAACAAATCTTAAGTTCAGCAAAAGTCAGCAAGTTCAGCTTCAGTGGAAAGGTTTACATTAAGTTAATCAATGCCATTAGATTTATTTTAGAAATAATTATTTTAATAATAATTGCCTGTGACTAAATTTCTGCTTAATTTATGCAATCAGAGAAATTAAGCCAGCTGCACCTCCTGTTTTTTTTTTTATGAAAAAGAGAATTCAAGAAGATTGAAATAAAAAATAAAACGTAAGTTTTCACAGCATTTCTCATGGAACTAGATTTCAACAGGACGTAGCATCCTTTATGAGCCATAGACAATAGGTCAGCAACTTGCATTGCAGTTTCTCCATGGTCCTGTTTGAAAAAAAATTCTTAACATTTATATAAATACTTGTATCCCCTGAAGAGTAGGTTAACATGATTCTTAATTGTGGCAATTAAGTATATAGAAGGATCAATAATTATTTGAAATCATTTTTAAAACAGTTCTCTTTTTCTGTTCCCATCTGAGAAGGCAGCATACACACTTTTCTGGTTCTGATGCAGGCATTTAAATGTGTCCAGTTTTGCAGTTGTGCCTATGAATCAATTTAGTATGGGTTTGTTCACATCTAAAGGAAAGTTAAATGCTGACTTTGAAAGTAGAGAAACGTTCCATACATATTCTTTGCTTTCAAAAAGCATGCGTTTGACTGTGATCCTTAAAAGCTTTTATTGAACTATTTCCTTTTTCTGTTTGCAAAATTCACAAAGGGCTGTTCTGTAAGTCCTCTTCATATTTTCCCCAGTTTGTCCTAAATTTTGCCTCAGGGGAATAAACAGCAACAGTATTCAATTTCCCATTCTGAATGTATATGCCAACACAGAGAGCTTTTATTACAAGGGAAGAAATCAAATCATTGTCACCTAAAGTGCTAATTATGTCTGATAAATGTATGGCATACACTTAATGCAAAGAGAGCTTAGGAAATGATACACCTTCCGTAATTACAGTGACCAACCTAGCTCCATCAATCTCAAATTTTTTCAATCCATGTTCATTTGGGTGGCTTTATTTTTATTAAATGGCTTTCTTAAGCTTCAACAGACCCACTTGCTGCTGACAAGGAAGCTCGCATTAAGTATTTTGGAACTGCCTACAATAAGAAGGCGTGTTACATGATACACACCCAGATGAGTATACACAGATAAACAGAAACTGAAGGCGAAACAGTTACGGTCTTCTCCCATTGGGGCATAGGACGGCAAACTGAGGGTAACATTTGCCATTCTTTGCTTACCTAATGAATTTGTGTATCCAGTTAACTCGGGATACCATATTTCTATTTCAGGGGAGCCTGAAATCCTTCCCTACAGCTGACAACAAACCCTTTGGCCCCCTCCCCTGGGACATTAGTGACCTCGTGAGTAGGCATGCTACCCCCGAAACCTCTGATGATAACAGTTAGGAATTACTTCTCTTCCTTTGTTTTTCTTCATAAAATAAAGCCACCATTCTTCTCAGAGCCAAATTGTATGTGGCCTCTAATCGAACCTGACACCCTTATACAAATGAAATAAAAGTAGGTTTTAATTAGACGGAATGATGCTGATTTTCTTTAAAGCTGCTCAGAGCCCCTCTTCTCCCTGAACCCTCTGCAGATGCACTGGTTGTTTCACACATGAATCCATACTTAGCTGCAGAAATGTTGCTCTGTCTTTGGGACCCATTGGCCAAATATGATGTTCAGTTTTCTGTCTTGCTGTATCACTGTTCTGGGTTGTTTTTTTTGTGTCTATTAATTGCAGATCCAGCTACAGTGCATACTGTGGGAATCATGCATATTTGGGCAGATTTTCTCATCATCAGTGAAATCCAACCAAACGTTCTTTTTGTTGTTTTTGCCTTTTTTCTTCTTCGCTCTGTCTCTTTCTTCTTAACTCCCTTTAACTCCTAACCTCTTTAATGCTTCTTAACCTCTTTTATATTTCTCTTTCTTTCTAGTTAATTGTTGCTTTCTTTTTCACTTGGAATTTTTAGCAGATAGCTATTAGTTCTAAAAATCTATATTTCTGAAGGCAGTAGGGAGGCTCAAAATGCTGTCATTTCCTTTTGTTTACCTACCTCAGGATCTTTGTGGATTTTTTGGGAAAGTTACTGCTACCTTTGAACAAAAGAGTTAGTAGTAAATATTGAATTATCCATTTATTTTTACTTTTTATCATAATTATAGTGCCAAAATTTAGTTTGGGTTGTTACAGTTATACAAATAGGTAAATCTTGAACAAAGATATGGTTCATTTAATACTTTTTTCTTAGTCTTAGTTAATAGTTTTGTACTAAATTTTTGAATTGTCTATTTGTTTTTGTCTAACTTAAGAATATTTCTAAATTGCAGAAGATTTGGTATCATTAAAATGGTTAAGTTATTTGGACTTATTTAGTTGGTTTCTGATTATACAGGTGGGATGATAGGTTATATAGAAAGGATTTTCATTTTAGCCTGGAAAATTCTCAGTGTGAGAAATATTTTGAGAAACTTTCCATGTGTTAATAGACTATTATTTCCTGAAATTTATAAGTTATATTTGAACATATTTAATTTTACTGGTCAAAGACTAAATGTCATGCTAATTGTAATACTGTATTGTCACAGTAAAAATATATATGGACTTTTCAGTGATGTGGTAATAAGCTTTAGAAAAAGAAATAACAGTTTATTTCACAAAACCAGCTTCCCAGAAGTAATAAAGAGATGCTGTAATTTAACTTAATTGTATAGGGTTTTTTTTGTAGTCAGGTGTAAGTCAAATATTAAAATAAAGACTAATTCCATTTAGCAATATATACCTAAGAGAAATAAAAGTGGGTTCACACAAAAATTTGTACATAAATCTTCATGAAGTATTATTTATAACTAGTGGCCCATTGCATGATATCGCGCGCAGTAGGCCACCTGCTGCTTCCGCCGGAGCGGGCGGGAACCGCAGCACACCGCCAGGAGCTGTGCTGCTTCCATGGGAGCCGTGTGGCTTCCGCGGGAGGCAGAAGCGAGCCACTGGCGCCCATGGAAGCTGCGAGGGAGCTGTGCCGATTCCGCGGGAGCCTAGAGGGATCCACGCCAATTCCGTGGGAGGCGGGAGTGAGGCAGGAGCAAGCTGCCAGTGCCCGCGGGAACCGGGAGGGAGCTGCCGCCACCGCCCACGGGAAGGGGGTGGAGAGGTGGGGTGGACCTATCTCCTGGTGACCAGTTGCATGCACAGCCCCACCCACTGCCACATGCAGCCCTGCCCACCGCCACGCACAGCCCTGCCCACCCATGGTCGTGACTGAGAATAAAAGATTATATATTATGTATTATTATTATTATTATTATTATTATTACTAGAGGCCCAGTGCACGAAATTCGTGCACTGGGGATGGGTGGGGGTCCCTTAGCCCAGCATGTGCCCTCTTGCAGTCCGGGACCCCTCCCTCGTTACTGCCCACCTGCTTGCTGCTTCCTACCGCTCGGCTTGCTGCTCCTTAGTGCTACCACGAAGGCCTTGGGTCTGCTGGGTGCCGGGCCTGCGGGCTTGCTGCTCCTTAGTTCTGCCACGAAGGCCTTGGGTCTGCTGGGTGCCGGGCCTGCGGGTTTGTGTCTCTGATACCCACAGCAGCCCCAGCACCAAGGTGGTGGGCCTTGGGGCTCCTGGGTACAGGCCCCCCATTGCATGTTTGTGTCTTCTATCAGGCCCCCAGCAGCCCCAGCAGCCCCAGCACCACCTAAATAACTTAAGGGAAACTTTATTTAGTCTTCTTTTAAAAGCAATCTAGTTTAAAAATGAGTTGCAGTTAAGACAGAACAAAGAACATGGTACCTAAGAGTGAGGCAGACTGACAGAGGAGAGGCTGGGCACTGGTCAGGGGCTTACATGCCAACTGTTCTCCACCTGGGAAATGATGTAAAATCGGTTTCTTTAGTTTTCTGCTTAATGGTCTTCTCCAGCACTGAGGTCAGAGGAGCCGCCTTCCAGCCCGTAGGCTGCTTCTCAGAGTCGAAATTTTCGCCATAGGCCCCTGCCTAGGACAGGACCTCTGCACCCCCAGGGTGCATAAACACACAGGGCTTCCATCAGGCTCTGCTGATCCCGGGGCGGGAGGCCTCTTGGCTCCGCTGATCCCCGGGCGGGAGGCCTCTCGGCTCCGCTGATCCAGGCGGCCGGGAGGCCTCTTGGCTCCGCTGATCCAGGCGGCTGGGAGGCCTCTCAGCTCCGCTGATCCCGGGGCGGGAGGCCTCTCGGCTCCGCTGATCCAGGCTGCCGGGAGGCCTCTCGGCTCCGCTGATCCCGAGGCGGGAGGCCTCTCGGCTTCATTGATCCCCGGGCCGGGAGGCCTCTCAGCTCCGTTGATTCCGGGGCCGGGAGGCCTCTCGGCTCCGCTGATCCAGGCTGCCGGGAGGCCTCTCGGCTCCGCTGATCCCGAGGCGGGAGGCCTCTCGGCTCCGCTGATCCAGGCTGCCGGGAGGCCTCTCGGCTCCGCTGATCCCGAGGCGGGAGGCCTCTCGGCTCCGCTGATCCCGGGGCCCGGAGGCCTCTCGGCTCCGCTGATCCAGGCGGCCGGGAGGCCTCTCGGCTCCGCTGATCCCAGGCCGGGAGGCCTCTCGGCTCCGCTGATCCCGGCCTGGCTGCCTGCCGCCATCTTGGCTGACAGTTAATTTGCATATACTCACTGATTAGCCAATGAAAAGGGTAGCGGTCGTACGCCAATTACCATGTTTCTCTTTTATTAGTGTATATATATATATATATATATATATATATATATAGCCAAAAGGTGGAAACAACCCAAATGTCTATTCACTGATAAGTGGATAAACAAAATGTGGTCTATCCTTACAATAGATCATTATTTGATCACAAAAAAGAATGAAGTGTATGAAGTACTGATACATGGTATAATTTGGATGAGACTTGTAAACATTACAGACACAAAAAGATCACATATTATATGATTACATCTATATGGAATGTTCTGAATAGGCAAATATAGAGAGACAGAAAGTAAACTAGAAGTTGCTTATGGCTGGGGAAGGAGTAGATGGAATGTTTGGCGGTGAGAGCTAAAGGGATGATGACAATTGTTGTATAACTCTGTGAGTATACTAAAATCCATTGAGTCTTCCTTTTAAATTGGGTAAGTTTCATGGCATATAAATTATAGCTTAATAAAGCTGTAATAAAAATATTAGGATTTGTATTTGCATATTTATGTCTTAAATACTAATGAGCAAAGAAAAAATTCAGTTACCTTTGGAAAAAAACACTATCATTTGCTTAGATATTTTGGCTATAGAGAAATTACTGAGTTAACAGTCTAGCTAATATATTATGCATATTGACATTCTATTCTAAACTTACATTTCTGTTGTAACAGAAATAATAATTTATTTTGTGAGTGAAACTTTGCAAATAATTTCTTTCTATTGGCTGTTTTGAATATTTTAATATAAATCATGTTGAAATTTAGAAAGTGAAAAAAGAGTAATGAGAACTTTGAATCAATTGTTATTTTTAAAAATGTATATAGTACTAAGCCTTTCACATTTAAATTTGAATATAGTACTTTAAATTTCATTTTTAAAATTACAAGCTAGATAATGGAAGGAAAACTATATATTATACTTGGTTTACTGGATCAATAAAACTCCTATGTATCTACTATCCACATTAAGACATTACCAGTTCCCTTGAAGCCCGCATTGTGTCTGCTCTAATCTCAACCCGTTCATCTTCCCCAAAGATAACTCTACTTGAGATAATTATTTCCTTGCATTGCTTTAAAATTGTAGCAAATATATATGCATCCCTAAGCAATATCATTTAGTTTTGCCAGGTTCTTAACTTTATATAAATGGAATTATTTAGCATATATTCACTGTTGTCTCTTTTAGTCAACATTATCTTGCAATATTCATTTAAGGTAACATGTCTTAATAAAGACATTTTATTCTGTAAAGGGCCAGATAGTAAAAATTTTTGTTTTGCGGGGGTCATATGGTTTCTGCCAGAGCCCCTCAGCTCTGCTGTTGTGGCATGGCAGCAATCATGCACATATGTAAATGAGTGAGAGTGGTCGGATTCCAGTAAATTTTATTTATAAAACAGACTAGATTTGAGGCTATAATTTGCTGACACCTGATTTTAGTGATTACAGAGCCATAGTTTATTCATTTCCATTATTGCATACTATTCCATAATTATACCAACATTTATTTATCTAGTTTCAAATTTGATAGAAATTTGGTTCCACCAGTTTGGGATATTACCAAAAATGCTTCTATTAACACTTATATAGATATTTTGGTGCAGGTAAGCAACAATTTCTCTAGAGCATACCTAGGAGGAGGAATAATGGGTCACTGGATATGGCATCTTTAGCTTGACTATTAAATGTAAATTGGTTTTTCAAAGTGTTATTTTTTAAATTTATAATCTCACTAGAAGTTTTTTTAGAATTCCCCTTATTTAACAGCGTCCTCAACACTTGGTAATATCAGATTTTTTAATTCTAGACAATTTAGTGATTATGGTATCATTTTATGGTTTTTAGTTGCATAACTGTGATTACTAATGACATTGTGTATCTTTTCATATATTAGATTTCAAAATAAACTTTTTGTTAGATTTATTTATAGTTTTTTGACATTTTTTTATGTTACTATAAATGGTATACTTTTATTTTCTAACTTTATTTTGGTTATATATCAAATATAATTGATTTTTGAAGATTGATTTTATATCAGGAAACTTATTATAGTCTCTTGTTAATTCTAATAATATGTCACTAGATTACTTTGGATTTTCAACATGTACAATGATTTCATCTGGGAATAATGACCATTTAGTTTCCTTCTTTCTAATCATTATATATTTTTTCATACTTTATTATGTTGCCTGTAACCTCCACCACAATACTGAGTATGAAGTACTAATGAGTTTTTTCATTTTTTTCTGATCTCAAGGAGGGAAGTAGTATTCAGTGTTGCAATATTATAATTGCTGCAGTTTGGGGATACATAAGACAGTTTTTAAGCCTCCTTCTTTCCCTCTGCCCACATTTGGGTCGGCTGATAAAAAAGTCTAGGTACTCTCTTGTTTTTTCATCAGATTCAAACAACACAAACTCCTATCTGTGTCTAGGACCCCTCACCCTGGGCTACCTCCTACCACAATAAGATCCCCAAGCCAGCCTCCTTCCCTTGCTTTCTTGAGCCATTTTTGCACTACCTTAGGAGGCCTGCCATGTTTCCACCAGAAAGCCTCAATTATCTATAATTATAAAAGTGTAATATGCTAATTAGATAGTCGAACAACCTTCTGGACTTCCTTCCAGATGTCCTTCTGGATGACCTTAAAGACAAATCAGGGGCTGTGAGGGCCGAGGCAGCCGCTGTGGCTGCGAGGACTGAGCCCCTTGCATGAATTTCCTGCATCAGGCCTCTAGTATAAATAATAAACCTTTTCATAACTTCTTGATGTGAGTGAGTGTGAGTGAGTGTGTGTGTGTGTGTGTGTGTGTGTGTGAGAGAGAGAGAGAGAGAGAGAGAGAGAGAGAGAGAGAGAGACAGACATTGGTCTTAGCATCCAAACCAAATTTTCAGTGAGGGTCCATCTTGTCTCCCTGTAGTATGTCCAAGATGCTCTTAAAAGATATTTTCTCTGAGCACTGACATTCTAGTTTTACAACTATTTTATGTCACCATAATGAAGAATTCTACTGTCTTTTGGCTTCCAGTGTTACTGTTGAGTTGTCAGATGTCCATCTAATTTATGTTCCATGAATTGTAATTCATATTTCTTTTTAATGGCTGCTCTTTAGATCTTTACCCATTCTTTTGGGTGTTCTGTAGTTTCACTATGATATTTCTAAGTGTATGTTGCTTTATTATTGTTTTTAGTTTAATACTGGTTGGGATCTGAACAGTTTTTTGAACCTATGGACAATTATCTATCATCACTTCTAGAAAAATCTGTCATTCTGTCTTCAAATATTTTCTCTTTCCCATTCTCTTTTTGAACTCCCATCAGATATGTTAGGCCTTTTTACTTTATCATCCTGTGACTTTTAATTTTTTTCTATATTTTCCTTTTTCCCTTCTGTGCTACACTCTAGATAATTTCATCTGATGAATAGTCCCATTTACTTATTTTCTCTTCAGCTATTTCTAATCTGCTATTGTACTCATTTGTTGCATTTTTTATTTCTATAAGTTCTAGTTTGTATTTTATCAAACCTATTAGAATATATTTTATAGTTCCTTGTATATATTTTCAATCTTTATTTTTATTTTTTAACCTTGATAAGCATAGGTGTTCTATCTGTGCCTAATAATTCCAATTTGTAGGTCTTTTTAAAAATCATTTTTCCTTGCTATGATGCCATTTTCCCTTATGTAGTTGAATATTTTTTTAATCTAAGCTGCTTATTATCCTTGAAAGTAATTATTTGTAGGTATTATTTGAGACCTAAGATAAAAGGGGTTTCCTCCATAGGTAATTTCAGTTTGCTTCAGCCAGAAACCTAAGAGAATTAACTTTAAGACCACCCTAAATTAAATGTTTGGCATTAGGATTTTTTGGATTACTTAGTGATGTGAATTTATTTTGCAGATCCAAGTGAGGATAGCTTTTTTGCTTTTTTCTTAATGTCATTATTTTCTTCCAGTTCTACTTAGTGCCCAGGCAACTTTAATTCAGTGCCCTGAGAGTGAAGGAGGTCTGGGTATGTTTACTTCTGGTTACCTCTTATTCTGAGGGTATAAGCCTTTGGGAATCCAGTTTGCAGATGTTTGCTTTTTTTGAAAAATGCCCTTAGGGAAAAGAAAATTTAGTGCTCTGCTTCCCTTTCTTGGTTTCTGCTTTCTCTGATATCTTGAACTAATATTTGCACTACCTTATCATATTTTTGATAATCTTAAGAAGTTATTTTTTTAAATGTCCAGTTATTTGTGATTATTTTCAATGAGAGGATTGATCCAAATAACCTAGCCTTAGAAAGTGATGTTTCAAGCCTGAATTTTTTTTAAGAGGCTCTTATCTGAACCACCAATTCAGGTTGTGAATAACAAACCCTGTTCTTCAAACTTGGGAGAGAGTCCAGAGACAAAGACAGAAGATGTATGAGCAGAGCCTCTCATTTTATGATTCCAACTTCTACTTGGTGGGACTCAGTCCTTACAAGGTGTGCTTCAGTCACTTGGAGGATGAGTTAACTGAGGCACAGATAAATAAGATGCTTATCATTACACATTTTTTAAGAGGTAGAGCTCAAAGCCACAACCTGTGCTTTCAATCATGCATATATGTCTTCTTGCAGGTTCAAAATTATTCTGACTGCCCATGTGATTTTATCACTCTGCTTTGGCCAATATTCCTGGGGTTTGGCCAGCTTTCTGCCTCTGGTTCCAGAAATTTGATTAGTAAACATTATGAAAGGTTATGTTCCATAGATGTTATAAAGAATCTAACTTATTCTGCACTTTATCAGACAATACTGACCCAAACTCTTTATAACTATTAAAGTCCATAGATAGAACACAAATAAGTTTACTAAGACAATTTCTTAATATAAAACTCACACATACTTATTATAGAATATCAGAGTATATAAATGAGAAAAACCAAGAAAGTAGAGGATACCTGTCATTATGCCCAGTTAAAAGACTATCACTTGGAAATCCTTCCAAACTCTCTATGCATATACACACAGTTTATATTTACATTTATATTCTAGAAGGGAATTATGCCATGCATGCTCTTTTGTAGCTAGGTTTTGACTGTATGGTATTAGGTACCTTAACAATGATTATATGTTGATTAGGGAACAGTATAGGTTGAGATCAAAGCCAGAAAGCAACAGGACATCCAACCCGAAGCTTTTTCTAAAGTATTGCACATCTTTTCCCAAACATTTTCTAATATTATGCAGCAAGTCATTATTTACCTGTGGAATATCATTGTAAAGAGAGAATACTTGTTCTCTCTGAAGCAGAGATAGTTATGATCCCATGTGGTTAAGGACTATTGTGACATATTGTTCCTGTTGAACTTCTTCTGAGCATAGTAGTTATTTTGAAACATATAACATTGAAAATGATAACCATAATGTCCAAATATAAAGATATTTTCATCTCAGGGACTTTTAAACATAGCAATTGAAAACCTTGGAAAAGTAGTCTTTATTTCCATTAAGTATTTGAGAATAGGAAAATGTTGAAGAGTACAGTTATTCATTCCAAGGGTGGAGGTGATTTTGGAGGGTGAGAGCTCATTGGAGCAAAGAAGTTAGTGTGTTTCTAATTAAGGGATTATAAACAACTGTGGAAACCTTATAATGGAAATTGTCGATCAGTGGGACAAGTCAAACTATAATATTCTCATTTTTATATAAATGAACTGCCCTGCGGTTTTTGAAGCCCTTGCTTATGTAAAACTTTTTCTATTTCTATATACCCATTTATACCAAGTTATTTAATTTCTCTGAGAGTGTTTCATTCCCAGAGAAATTAGTACATTAGGTTGTTTCCAGTTATTTGTTAATATTGAAACAGTATGGCATTGGGCACACTTACACATGTCTTGGGGCATTTGATCAAGTGTCCCTGCACTATAGATTCCTAGAAGGGAAAATTTTGTATCAAAGAGTATGCATTTTGATAAACAATTGCCAGATTATCCTCCAAAAGGTAGTGCCAGTTTGCATTCTCACCATGAATTCGCAACAGACCACACTTTTTGGCACTTAATATTATTTTTCCAGCTTTATTAAAATACTGGAGGCCCAGTGCACGAATTCATGCACCAGTGGGGTCCTCTGCCTGGCCTGTGGGATCAGGCCGAAACTGGCTCTCCGACATCCGCCTTGGGGTCTCAGATTGCAAGAGGGCTCAGGCCAGGCCAAGGGACCCTACCGGTGCACGATAGGGGCAGGGAGGGACATAGGAGGTTGGCCAGCCAGGGAAGGACCGTGGGAGTGCTCCAGGGCATGTCAGGCCCTTCTCACTCAGTCTCCATTTGCTGGACCCCAGCAGCAAGCTAACCTACTGGTCAGAGCATCTGCCCCTGGTGGTCAGTGCACATCATAGCGACTGGTCGACTGTCTGCCCCCCTGGTGGTCAGTGCATGTCATAGCCAGCGGTTGAGCATCCTTAGCATATCATTAGCATATTAAGCTTTGATTGGTTGAACGGCCAACCAGACACTTAACATATTCGGCTTTTATTATATAGGATAATTGACATAATATTATTAACAGTTTTTTTCAATCAAATGGGTTAAAATATAAAATATCACATTATATTTCATTGATCTTTCCGTCATCAGTAGTAGGTTTGAGCAAATTTTGTGTTTATGGTGGATTTATATTTATTTTCTATGAACTGAATATGTATCTTAAGATCATTTTTCTATTGTGTTATTTGTTCCTTATTAATAAGTGTCCTTTAAAGATGTATATAATATGTACATTTTATTTGTTTAGGAACATGTGTCAGGAGGCCTAGTATTTTATTTCTTCCCTTTTCCTCCCTCTTCTGTTTTTCTTGAATATGAATCAGAAAACCTTTCATCTTTTTCTAAACTATGAAGAAGTACTCATAACTTTAGAATTACTTATTCTTTGAAACTTGGTACAAACAGTATAGACATTTGTCCCAATTTGCCTGAAACAGTTCTGTTTCTCACATTGTCCCAGCTTAATTAGCAATAGTACTGTCTTTCACTCTGCAAAGTGTCCCAGTTTGGGCGATAAATTATGTGGTCCCCCTGGGAGGAGCTCACTTATGAAACAAGCTAAGCCTGATGTACAGGTTTGGGGCAAAAGTAGGTTTACAGTTATTCATATGGAAAATAACACAATAATTAATAAATAATAATAAAGATTAAACTCTGTTTTTCATACTAACAACTGTAAACCTGCTGTTGCCTCACCCTGTATTTTTGAGGGTGCAGATCTTTCACAACATTTTCAATTTCTTGCATGGTTATCATATATTCAGTTTTTTTCTTAACTTCTTTTCGAGACAATTTTGTAATTTATATATATATATATATATATATATATATATATATATATATCTGTGTTTATTTATTTATTTAAGAAATACTCTATTCACTTTAGGTTTTGACATTATGGGGTATATAATGGAGCATCTGTTTCCAGTCCTTATAAGTATATATTCCCGCTCCCGCAATGGGGAGAGGGGCCCCTTTT